>NW_024502458.1:5530257-5704851 GCF_017590055.1 Onychostruthus taczanowskii
TGTTGGAAGGACGTGCCTACACTAGAAACTGAGGTTGTTTACCCACACATCAGGCACCTGTAAGGATTAGCAAGCATTTCCTCTTTCCTAACCCAGCCTAGAACTGCTTAGCATAACGCATGACTGGTTAGTTTGAACCATCTACCCCTTCTTAACAATATTTCTCTCAGTTGACTGGCACATCATGGCCTTGCACCCTCTGAATTTCACTGAAAACTATGGGGCAGCATTGCCAAATAGGACTTCTTTTGCCATTAAAGAATTTTCTGCTCTTAAATAGATGCCAGGCAGGCTACATTAGTTTCTGCAAACAGCAACACCTGTGAGAACCCTGTGTTTCCCCCTGAGCTGTGCCCCAGTGGGTGTTTCAGACTCACAGCTTTTTCTCATCACCAGGTAGTCTCCACACTCGTCTTCGATGGGCAGGAATATTTCTGGGACCACGATCAGGATGCGGCGCTTGGGCGGTGGGTTGATGTTCCAAGTGCACTCGGTGTTTGCAGGGTAGTCCCCAGGGTAGTTGGGAGATTCAATATATCCAGTGTAATCTCCCAGCTCCCCTCCACACTGCCTGTCTGGAAAAGGAGCACACTATGCAGGACAAGGCAAAGAGAGGTCACCCTACAGCCCTCCTGCACGGGAGACAGACACCCATTTTCCTTTTTGCTGCAGGTACAGCTCTCTTTGCCAGCCTCTGACATTCCTGTGTGGATGTGTTTGCATGTGTCTGTGTGTGTGTAGGCACTCCAGAGGTCGTTCTGAGCAGTCACCTCTCTGCCCTCCATTCTGCCTCTTTAATTTGCCCTCAGCTACTGTAAATCCAGTGGCTCCCTTTGTAATGGACTCTTTCAAAAGTTGTTATTAACAAGAAATGGTTACTAGAGCTATTAAGCTTTGTGAGCCAGCTTCCATTCCTCTTAACAGGAAGGAACAAATCAGGGTGCTGAGGACACAAACTCTGCTCTATCAAGAGAGAAAAGATTTAATAGCAAGACCTCTGAGTAATCCAGCACCAACTGGCAGAACACAGTCATCCCTTACCTTGACAAGGCTGATGGAGCCAGTCTGCAGAAGCGGTGTCTCACAGACCCCAGTGAGCCATGTGGGGTGAGATGCAGGCAGCCAAAGAGGAGCAAGCTCTGCCTTCTCTCCAGCTCCCTGGAGCAAAGCTGCCCTTAAGGTCACTCCAAACATTAATGCCCCAGTCTTTTTATTTGTAAGAGAGCATCAAAACCATCTTGCTGTACTTACTTTTGCACTGTGTTATGTTTGTTGACCCATCAAAATCAGTAGTGGTGTTTCCAGGGCAGGAAATGCAGTAATTTTGTCCAAACTCAGGCTGGTATGTCCCAATCGCACAGCGAATACATCGGTGAGTTGTGGTGTTGTAAAAATGGCCAGGAGAACACTGAACTGGACAGTAATTAGATAATCATGGTTTAAAAGTGGCAGTAGCATATTAGAATATGCTTTTATACATTTGTGCAAGACCTAGAGTAATCTCAGAAACAGAAATGCCATATTTGTAAACTGTGGGGGTAATAAAAATTAGGTAATTAAGCAAATTTTTGTTCATCAGGTCATTTTGTGCAAGCTCAAAATTCTCAGATGCAGCACTGTAGAGTGGTTCTGTGTGAAAGCAGCAATAAAACCATAACAACAAACTATGAGGGTAACAAAACCATTTCAGTTTTTCAGATTATTTTGTACAAGTTAAAAAGATCTATCAAATGTAGTTTTCTATGCTGCACAGTCCCTTTTTTCCCCTATTCATTTCAAGCTCTGCTTACTCCCAAATAATTCTTGCTGAGTTTTGGAAGCTAGCTCAGCCAGGAGTCCTTCCCTACATGCTGCCACAACCCAAATGCTTCAGATAAGCTCCAAATAGTTTTTGCATCTGTGATTCCACGTCTCATGTGGCCTCTTCCACATGCAAATTCCTGAGCTCTTCATTCCAGTTAATAGAAAGAATTCCTTTAATCTCCACTCCAATTTCAAAACTGAACCTCATTTATAGACTTGTTTTTGTTTATGTTAAATAAAACTGAAATCAGCTCCTCTTATCTTGATCCAGAGTTTTACATCGTTTTTTAGTACTTCAATTTCACAAAATTAAGTATGAAGAAGCAGTCTTTGTGGGTTCAGTGATTGTACACTGAAGGAAACTATTAGATATCACACTACTACCAGTAATATTAATTCTTCAACGATACTGCTAAATTCTTACAATATGTTGTAATTCTCAATAAACATATCAACTGAAATGAGAGTGATCTCCTCATCCAAACCGCTACCAAATGTTTGCATCAGGACCTTATTTCTATCCCTTATTTCTGCTCTGCAGCAGTAGATTTTCTGTTAAAGATGTTATCCTCTAGTGATTTATATAAGCAATTTTCTTTTACCCATGCTTTCGGTAATCAGTTTTAGAAAGAATTGAGGTTTTACTGAATTTCCTCACAGCCAGGCCACGCCAACCTGCTGTGAGACTCCTGCAAGGACTGACCCTCAGAAGGAGAAAGAACCTTCTCTGAATGCCCAGCCTGAGCAGCAGCATTTCCTTGTGCCTCGGATCAGTGCAGTTCAGCAGACAAACCCTGGCCTCACCTTTGGTCTCACAGTCCTGAAACAAGGAAGCCCCGCTGTGCCTGGTGGTGAGAGCTCCTCCACAGGGAAAGCAGGACACTCTGCCAGCCTCAGGCTGGTACGTTCCAAGGGGACATGGCAGGCAGGGCTTGAAGCCATCAGGAGAATATTCCCCAGGGGAGCACTGATCTAGGAGAGGAGAGGACACATTAGAGATGAAGGAGTGTCAGTGAGCCTGCACAGGACCCACAGGGAAACTGCTCTGCTTCACTGGGCAGCTGGAGCAGGGCTGCAGAAATGAATGCTGGCGACAGCTGGAGCTTTATACCTCCAGTGTGCACTGTGCAGCAGGCACTGACAGCCTTGGGGGCTAGGGAGCCCTTCTGGGAGCTGGAACGGATTTCACACCTTGTTGCAAGGCCACACTGGACACTCAGCCTGTCCAGGGCTCTCTGCTCCTCTCTACAGTGCAATTATGTAGTGATTATCTCCTCAGTCTAGCTAGAGAGCTCTTGAATTCCTCCCAAATAAAATAATTTAGTATTGAACCTAAGATGCCAAAAACATACTTCCAGATTTCTGTAACTACTTTAATCTTATTATTGAATATTCATATTTCATGACCATTAGCATTACTGGATAGTCTGAAAACCTCAAGTGCAACAAGTAATTGTGCAAATTCAGTAAACCAAACATTGTGCCTCAAAGATTTTAAAGCAGAAATACTCTTACCATTCCTCTGATAATCTTAGGTAATGATTATCTGTGCCCTGGGCTGCTGTGTTCTGCATGGTGCACAGACAGCACTAACCCAATCTGCCCGATTTTACTTCATCACACACTTCAGTATTATCTAGCAAGCCCAGCAATATTCATGAGTATCTTTGAGAAGTTCTGGTTTTCAAGCTCTTCACAAAAGAACTGGCTTCAGTGCCAGTATTTAATAATTACCCTGCTCTGGAAAGGCACAAAACACTGTTGCAGTTGTTCAGCTCTGCTGAAAAATTCTGTCCTTTTAAGACCTGTTACGATAATAAACTGTTAGTTTTAGTTTATAGCTCCAATAAATCACTCAGTGAATAGCTGTTTTGTTAGGAAGTTAAATTGGCCTTGGCTTCATTTCAGGATATATGACTAACAACAAGCAGGGCATTAACTACCGGTCATGATCAATGATGAAGAGTTTTGTTTATGGCTGATACACGAGGAGGAATCGTTGAGTGCTCCTCCTTGGCTTAAAAATAAAATGCAGCAGGTTAAGCAATGCTCTGTGGCTTATCAATGAAAGCTTGTGAGGAAGTCTGAGCTCCTGGTTCTAACTTTTTCCACCACACATCACTTCTGCCCTCATAAGGCCACACATTCATTTGCTCCCACACTTTTCAAGCCTTTCTCCATTTTATAAACATTCCTACAGAACACTCATCTCTGTACAATCTGTGCACTTCCACAAACATGAATGAATTCAGGCTTTCATTGCAGCACTCCTAATAAGGTAAGGAAAGAGCACTATTTACGATTCCATGACAAGGAAAGACAATTCAGGGTGAGGAAGGGTGATCCTGAAAAGTGCCTACTGACTTCAGAAACCTGGAAGAAATGGAAAGACCTGAGCAAATCTCCTTCCCTCACACAACTCCATGGCTCTATGGGTAATCAATGCTCTGAGTGGCCTGGCTAGAAAATACCTGCTCTCTCCCCTTAGCTTGTCTTTTTCCATTCATTTTAATCATATGTCAAGTTTGGGGTGGTTTGGGGTTTTTTAGGTTGTTTTTGTTGGTGTTTGCCTTTTTTTTTTTTTTTTTTGCATTTGGGAGAAGGGGTGTCTCTGTTTTGTATTTCAAACAGAAACACTAACCCTACAAATTCAGTCTTAAAACTGTACTTCAGGTTTCCTAGACTTGTTCAGAGTCCAGCAGAACAGTAGGACATCTATCAGAGCTCAAAGGAAACCTGCCCCGGGCAGGAATCAAACCCAAAACTTATGTGCAAATGTTGCATTTGAGAACTCATCCCATCAGATCTCTCTTGACAACTTTGCCATCTGCATCGTACTTGTCTTGAAGCCACATGTTGTGAAAACTGTGGAGGTCGCTGTGGAATACAACTGAGTTAATCTAAATCTTCTTGGGTTATTTAGCAAAGTGCCTAATTTTTGAAAATTTGCATTGTGGAAGTAAGCTTAAAGAAACCTCCTCAGACATCACTGAGATCCTCCTCTAGGCCAAAGGAGAACTTTTCCATTAAATCTGAACCATTTTAATCAAGTATTTCCTTCTGATTTTCCTAAGAGATGGCAACAACAGAAAGAAAAAAGGCTGTCTAGCCACCACCACTGCACCACTGTAACAGAGTGTTCAAAACCAGCTGAAAAAAGCTCTGACTTCTGAGACACCCCAAACACTTCAGGCTTTGATTGATCCTCTGTGCATTTGAGAAGAGAGGTCAGTACAGCCACATACAGATTTTTCTATTTACAGTCTAACAACTATTCAATATTCAATGCTAATATCATAATTTCTCCATGCCATGTCCAAGTTTTAGTGCCCCAAACTCACAAATATATCTCTTTCTTCACATGACTACATCAAATCAGGCTTTGCACAGTGGTAGAAGTGTCCAGACAGTTCAATCCATAAACACATTCCCTGTAATCTGCTCCCAGTTCCTCCTCACCTTCTACCTAGAAATGTCACAGACAGGCCCCTCATCCAGCCCCACTGCAGCACAGAGCTGGGGTAGTGAGGAAAGCCTGTTCAGAAACTCACAGCAGTCACAGGGGCCCAATTTAGCATAACAAATAAGACTTTGTGTTAGATTCAATTACACAAAGTAACATTAATAATAGGGGCGTTATTTCAACCCAGAAATCATCCCACTGAGCTCCATAGGACTGTGCATAAAATTAGCATGAACCTTCTCTTAAAAAGAAGCCCAACAAAATTAACAAAAACCAAAAATCCACAAGAAACACCTCTACGAAGTTAAACTTCTCCAGATATTTGCTTAAAGAAAACAAGTACAGAAGTTTATGACCTTCCTTTCTCAAAATTAGAAACTGCATGTTCCCACCTGACATGTGGGAAATACCCAGTCAAAACCAGATCTGAAGATTTGCAAATAATGACATTAAATCACAATTCCACTGGCTGGCTTTGCTCTTTTTTTCATAAACTTGATTGTTTTTTCTCCAAATGAACAAAAGAACCAATTGCCTCTAGTAGACTTCATTTCTGCAGCCGCTGTCTTTGTTTATCTTCAATGCCCATTAAAAACCTGGTCTTGAGTCTCATGCAGCTGTTTTAAAGGGGAAAAAAAAGTGAAAGCTTTTCTGATGCAAAAACAAGAAGAAAAGGGGGGTGGGGGGAAGAGAGGGGCCCACAGGGAACCAGGATTAACAGTTACAAAGACATTTAAAGGCTCTTCCCCTCTTTTCAGCACATTAGCCTTTGAGCATTTGCTCCTATAGACAAACGCTGTAGTATCTCAGGGGCTGAGAAGGTGAACCTCATAAAGGAGGTCATGATCCACCAATTCACCATTTTCTTAAGAATGATGCCTTGACTTTATAAGGAAAATCACCAACAAGTGATGCAAATGGATTCTGAAGCGGCATCCTTTAAGTTATTGTGCGGGAGCAGGTCACACATTTAGGTCACATGAGATGGTTTTGCATGCGAAGGATTTATGTCTTTGGTCTATGATTTTCAGGGCAAGCAGGTTAGCAGGAAAAATAGCCCCATTTTCTCCCATTTGATAAATTCATTTCTTCTTCTTGGATTTTCTCAAAATTGTAAAAAAAAAAAAAAACAAAAAACCAAACAACAGTTGTGCAACACAACTATTTTAATTATAATGACTGCAAAGGCAGACAGCACTTTGCTTTTCCTTTTAGCTTCCTTTCTCATACTTTCATAATGCCAGTATCATACTACATACAAACCTTTGGGACATGGTTCATCGTTTTGGATGAAATGTCATTACCTTATTTGCATCCTCTCAGCTGAGGGGACAAAGCTGCTGAATGCTGAGCAACAAAATGCACTGACACCTCCCACACAAGATAAAGCTGCTCATCATTTCCATCAGAGCAGTGCCTGTGCCGCTCATGCCTGCTGTTTTCTGAGGTGACAGCTCTTTGGGGAAACCCATTTGCAACTACTGTGGGGCAAGGATATGCTGTCATATCCTTCTTTGCATCCATTTCAGGTGACCAAGGTATGACAGGGTTTTAAGCAGTGGAAGAGCAGCTAAATTTCTTGTTGTTTGAACTTATTTTCTTTCAATACAGAGGTTTCTGCTAAATCACTTTCTGAAAAGGAACAGTTGGTCTTTGGCTGCTATATCTCTCTGAAGTCAAGCTCATAGTGGAGCAGGAACACTTGTAGCCAGGCCAGTGAGTGAGACTGCATTCTCCCCAAGACAAATGTCCTCTCAAGGCAGCACGTAGCATTTCCAGCATGCTTAGAGGGGTCACACACAGACTTGTATCTTTGTTACCTTAAGATCTACTTCAAGGCAGAAAAATTATACTTCTGCTAAGAGAGTCCAGTTCTCTAGGAAGGCTGATGAAAGCTCCATTTTGCTCTATGCATTTCATGGAATATCCATGGTTATGGACCTGTCACTGGTTGTTCCTTGGAAGCCATACTCAGGACTTCATGGGATTAACCAACACGAGCCAGTGCTGAATGGGTTCATCATAGATACATAACTCACACGTAAGGTAGAAAAAACATTTGAGCCTCTAAAGCATCAGAAAATCACAAACAGAACTGTACAGTAAACAGCAAAATTGAAATAAACCACACTATCCTTTGCAGTCAGCAGTGAATTCCGTTTTACACACTCTCACTTGAATCAGCAGCTGTCTAAAGAACAGCAGGCACACAAGTGCAAGCATCCAGCATATCAACAATGATAAAATACCCTGGAAACCACATGCCATTTGCTCCTGGTGTCTTTCTAAAGCTTTTCTTCTGTGCTGAGCCCCACTCAAGACCGTAGGAGTTAAGACAGGAAAATCAGGGATAGAACTACCTCACCACAAGTGTGAAACCAAATTAAATTAAGCTTGCTGCTGCAATTGCAGGCCAGTTACCCAGCACAAAAGTTGTCAGAGCAGGAGCTGGACTTTCCCTCTGACACTGCTCAAATATAAATAATGTTTCAGGCAGTGCTGTGCCAGGGGAATTCTACAAGAGGACCAAAACTGCATCTAACCTAGCCATACTCCAAGTATTGTATTTGAAAACAATAAACTAAAACCTGCATTTTACTCAGTAACTGCATCAAAGATGACTTGTAAGTCCCTTTGACTTGCTTTCTTCCCTCACTGCTTCCTACTCCTCTGGCTAGACTGAGCAGAAGTCCTTTGCTGTCCAGAGGCCACATCCACCACCTGCACAGCATCTGCTGACCAGCATCTCCTGCTGTGGAGCCACTTTTTGCCCAGAACCACCAGCATGTCTAGGTCAGCAGAGCCCCAGTCCCATCCAGAAGCAGCTCTCCAAAACCATCAGATCAAAACAAAGGAACAAAAACCACAACACCCTCTCCCACACAGATCCCTGAACCAGCTTCTTGCCTTTCTTCCCACTATTCCCACTCTATTCTCCTCTCCCCAGCCTGTCTCTCAGCTCCTTCTGCCTGGCAGCCCAAGCAGCAGCAGCAGCCCCAGTCCCACCTTAGCCATTCAGCCTGGGACAATTAGCCTTTTCTAAGGAAATGAGGCATTCCTAACAACGCTGCCCCTGCGTGTGCTTTTATGTCCTCTCAGCAACGGGGAGCTGTCTGCCCAGCTCCCAGCAGCCTGACAAACAGGGAGGTTTCAAAGATACTAATTTTCTGTACATTTAATGAAAATAAGCAGGGGAACAAGTGTAAGGAGAGAGCCCTTACATCAATGTAAGGGAAAGGCTGTGGTGTGAGTTTCACCTCCTGTTTGATCACAGGGAATCTGCACAAGGACATGGTCTGAGTAACTCAGCTGAAGAAAGGAAGGTTCAGTTAGAGCTTGCACCTTGTTAAGCAGGAGAAAATCAAACCATAAGGCATGAGACACACAGAGTCATTCCACTGCTCACAGCAGCACCTGTCAGGGTGTCCAGAACAAACTGGGGCACCAATTCAGCAACAGAAGAGGCCTGACTTCTACAAATTGTTCTTCAGAACCTTTTTCTTCATATGCTCAGTGGCTCTGGTTTAACCATATGCCTGTGTTGTTTGTGCTCACCCCACCAAAGAGCTTTCTGGGCAGGCACTGCCCAAAATTCCCTTTTCTCTCTGAACTAGCACAGAAATGCCACGTATGCTTCTCATTTGTGCTGCAACATTAAACTGATTCTGCAGCTATCTAAAAAAATTGTGCTTATTCTCTGTTCCAATTTCTAATTGCAATTCACATTGCCTTCTCCACCTGCAACATTTTTATCTTACTCATCGCTGTTTTCTCCAGATGAAATCACAAATATCTTTGGAGTCATACTGTGCTCTGTAGAATTGGAATGACAGATTTTTTCAAAGCCTTTCTCTAGCATCCAACAAAATAGCTTGAAAATATCCTTGTAAACTCATCCTGGTGAACTTTCCAAAATTTTTCAGATTTATTACAATGTTCCAAGAAAATAAAAAAAAAAAGAACTCTTACAGCTTTTTCTGAGATTTCCTGAGTAATTCCCTGCTTGCTTGCACAGATGTTTTAAACTATTTGTCTGTTCTACGAACCCAAGTTTTTCTAGAGTTAGCAAAACTGGATTGGAAAATCTATTCTTAGGCCAAATGCTGCTGCTGGGAGACGTACTAATTCACTGTGACAAACATTTTAAAGGCTTGCTGATTCACAATCCACCTACACACTGCCTACCCCGTGCAGCCTGAATTAGCTGTCATGGTTGTTAGGCCTCTGTTAAGATGTAACATCTGACCCTTCTCCTTAACTTTTGTGCTTTGGAAGCACTTACTGTTGGCTGCATTATGGCGGTGCCCTCCAGTGCCATGATAATTAAGACTTTTCTCAGTGATGGCCCATAAAATCACCATGAATTTATAACTCTGTCATGAAGATTCCCTGGGACTCTGAGCTTAATCAGCAAAGTGAGTGTGACTGTGTCAATTCTGAGCGGCCTTTTCCTTGGGACAAGGGAGAGGTGAGCTGTGCACAAGCTCAGGAACACAGCATTACTAAATTACTACTAAATTACTAAAGTATACTAAATGTATTCTTAAAAGTGACATTGGTGATGCCAAGGCCATCGGTGCCTGATGTTATTTCCCAGGATTTCTGGCTTTGACCTTATTGCAGGCTGTGCATCAGCTGTAGCACAGTGCAGTGAGCCCTTGCTCTACTCTGTAACACATCAGTTGCCAACAATAAACTCACAGAGAGAATTTCAGCAGCACTAACAGCACCCCTCTGTGCACACCCAGCCCTGCTCTCTCCTGGACGGGAGAACCCCGATCCCTGTGAGCTCCAGCCTGAGCACAGCCGTGGAACACACGAGGTGCTCCGTCCCCAGCTCCCTCATAACTCACCACATCTGACCCCCGGGTGCAGCTGTCCCACCCCACAGGACTGCTGTGGCTCTGAGGGCTTGAGGGCCTTCCTGGCCACCTCGTGGTCCGTGCCCGAGAGGCGGATGCGGAACTGGTCCCTGCTGACCGTCTTCCGCAGGGTGCGGATGGTTTTCCGGAACCGCTTCTCCGTCTTCTTGCGGGCACAGCGCACGTCGCACGTGTCTGAAAGGCACCAGGGGTGAAAGCTGCCCTAAGTGATCGTGCACAAAATCCCACTCAATTCCCACCAACCAACTCAAATCACTGAGAAAGCAACTTCTGGGAACAAGTCTGAAATCCTTGAGGACAAATACGCTGAGCAGCTCTTTGATCTTTGGAGCTATCTCCATCCCTCACTCTTTCTGAAGCAGTGAAATTCATGTTCAAAACAGGAGATACTTTTTATCATCATTTTGCATACAGACAGAAGTGAAAAATACAGAAATTAAGGAGCAAATGGCAAGAAGCTTCAAAGCGCACCTGGAATTATTTTCCAACCAACCTGTCACCTCCTTCCGGCTCGTTTCCAGCTCAAAGTCCGCAGTGATAAAAATCTCTCTAGTCGTTGCCAGTCTACTGAGGGCTCCGTGAACTTTCTTGCCAGAGCTGCATGTTAGGTTTACATAGTGGAAGCTCTCCATTACTGAATTTTGTCTCTCTGTATGAACAAAACCAAAGGAAGCAAAAGCTTGGCCAGGCCTGTTATTGGACATTCACCGGTGCTCAGCACGTGGGTCATCGTGAAGAGTTAAAGAGGAGCAAACCATCACCTCCATGGGCCAGTGAAAGAGCAGCTTGGCCAGTCTCTCACCTGATGCACCCTCACACAGAGTCATGGCCATTCTCCTGGCTTCAATGAGGAAACAAGGTTTAGGTAAAGGAAACGGCCAGAATAAGCTCTGGTTCTGGAGGACATAACTTGTCACTGAGCATTCAGCTCAGTTCCTCACTGTCACTCTGCTAAGGACAAACAATCAGACACACTGATTCATCATATTGTCTAATGACTCCTTGCTCCATTTCTCCATTTCTTTTTTTTTTTTTTTTTTTTTTTTTTAAGTACTCCTCCTCATTTTCTGCTGACTTTGTAAATTCCTAGGCTATTCTTTCTGCTTTGGAACAGATGGAAGAGCTGACCTCACTGCATCCATCTGGGGCTGCTGAAGTATGAAAGGAAGACAAGAGACAAGAGGAATAACCCTATGACAATAGTGTCAGCATAAAGGTCAGGAGATTTTTCAACAAGGCACCAGACAGTAAGGAGCAGGTGAGAAAGGAAAGAAGAGAAAGATAAAAAGAGGAAGAAAAAGAAGGGATCAAATTAATAAAAAGGATGGTCGATTTTATTGAGAATTTACTAGCAGTATTACAAACAAAAAAAATAAGAGCTTTCCTAGCAAGACTGTGAGGATGCCACAAGGAAATCCTGGGATCTGAAATAACTGTTGCAGGAGTCATGGCGAAGCAGGAAGAAGTGAATAACAGAAAACCTTCAGTCCTCTGTGCTTTGTTTGTGGTGTTCTTCATATCTGGAAAGCACTTAACCCCTGAGCTATGGCTCTAACCTGCTTACCTGCATTTTTATATTCATACCTGGTAACATCTGCTCCAGACCTTCTTGAAACATCTCAGTCTTTTTCAAACTACATTTTCCTTCATTTAATTTAAAGGTTACGCTTATCTTGATGGCTGAAGCATCTTCAGGAAGAAACAATGAAACATGTTATTTTTTAAAAAGGAGTAGAAAACTGAGATAGCCCTAATGTCACACCACAATGATGACAACAAAAAAATATACTGACAAGAAGTGATCATCACAGAAAACCTAATGAGATGCCAGAACCCCCTTGTTGTGAAGCTGGTTCACAAATGTAATGAGAATTAAGTGTAGTACATTTTATTAGGGGGGGGGAAAAAAGAGAGAGAGAGAGAGAGAGAGAGAGAAAGGAGATCAAGACCAGATCTACTATTGGCTGAAATCAAAGGAGATACTTCAAATCATTTCAGAAAGCAGTTTATGTCTATGGCTGTAAATGCCTTCTAAACATTACAGTCCAACCTAAACACACTGTGTGTTGCCAACACTGTCCAGGTTTGGATGACTAAAAGGAGACATAACTCCTGGGCTAAGTGTTTATTTCACTACTGATATTTTTCTTTATTTTTAAGTCTCAGTTTGAATGATGCTGATGAAGCAGCATAAGGGGAATTTTTTGCAGCAATCATGAACTACAATCACAAGGAAGAAAAAAAGTGATAAATTATAAGAGGGGGGAAAAAGTCAACAGAAATACCTTTGTTTCACAGTTATCAATGAAAATAAATCAGTCAAACTATACAACAGTAAATGTGGTGATTACCCAGCCAGCTGGAAGCATTTGCATTTTGCTGCTTTTTCTTAAGCTGAGAGGACCTGCCACAGGTGAGGGTGTAGGCATCTTGTGTTCCTAACAGACAGACAGACAGTAAAAACACAGGCACAGTGCACACACTGAGGACTCCTGTAGCATGAAACACATTTTAAGCTTGTTGACTGGCATCAACACACAATGCTGTTCATACTATACTCCACATTAGAGCTTGTCTCTTCCTAAGCCATTCAAAGGATTCAGGAAGAGAAAGAGCATCAGTCCCACAAGCAGCAGCTGAGTCCTGTGGGACGGAGGGGCTGTGTGGGCAAAATCCCAGACCCCACGCAGGGCTGGAATGCCTTTGCCCCATTCACCAGTGCTTCTGAGGGCCAATTAAGGAATGGCCCAGGGAGCACAGAGAATTCTTCCCTGTCCTCCCCAGCTTCAAAAAGAGACTTGTGAGAAGGGAATCTGAGGGTAGAGTGGTTATAAAAGACAAGGAAAGTGGGGCTTTCCTGGACACTGCCAGGGATATGGCCCTTTATTATCTGCAGTGAAAGAGGAAAGATCTCTGTTTATTGACTGCTTCTTGGGGCTTTCTTGACAGTGAGGAGGTTGGCCACCCTTACCCTCTGTACAGAATCACATGCTCAGTTCTGTTAGCTCTGACTTACCAGAGAATACCTGGACATCTGGAGAGCAGCTCAAAAAGCATCTATCACTCCCACCACTCTTAATGCAGTGCAGCAACACCCTGGGTGACACATTATCAGACAAGGGATCTTTTGTCTCTAAATAGGATAAAACAAACACTCACAGCATTAAAACATCTACCTTCACCCTACCAATAAATCAGCACGCAGCTGCTTTTGTAGCCAGTACCTGAGAGCACCCATGCAATTATTATGCTGTTTAGACAGAAAATTCAACCCAAATAAAATCACTGGAAGATCACACCACAAAAGTAACTTCCTTTATCATGAGCAAGCCTTCTCATGCAGAGGAACAAAAGGAAATAGAAGAATGAGCTAGATAAAAGCACAGGAAAGAAAGCATCAAAATCCCTCAAAGTATCTCCTGTTTTTGGGGTTGGTTTGCTGTTTGTTTTTATGACTTTCCACATCACTACCATCATGCCTTGCTAAAAATTAAAGCAGAATACCAGTAACAATTACTCATACCACTTAACTGGACAGACCACCAAATTTGACTGTAACCATATGGCCCACCAGACACATCAGGAGTAGAAATGTATTTATTAGACACCTTACCAACACAGTCCTTTTTATTCCAGTGTAGCTTGTAGTTAGACTGACACAGGCATTCATAATCTCCCAGCGTGTTCACACACAGCTGCTGGCAACCACCATTGTTGATGCTACATTCATTAATATCTGCAGAGGAAAGGTAAAGATACTTTTTAAAAGTTGCTCTTCCCAAAATTATGCACTCCAACTCCACTAGGTAAGTGTGGACATAAATACTGCTCAGTAGAGTCTTGAAAAGACTTCAGGGATGATACCTGGACACCCAGCTTGAATCAGTTTGTCCTCATGGAAATCCCTTGATAAATGTCAAAGCAGACCAAATACTGGTGGCTCATAATTAAACAATATCCAGCCTCAGCAATATGATAACAAATCAACTCTAAGAAAAGCAAATCGAGTCAAATCTGTGTTGCATTGTGTCTGGTTAATTAATATTTCTAATTTTAAATAAAACCAGAGAACAGAGCAGGATTCATACTGACCAATGTTCCAAAGTGCTCTGATAGATGCAACTACTGTGGAACATTTTGGCTCTGGGGCAAACATCACCATTGTGTCCCCCTTGTCTCTTTTGGCCAATTATCCAATTTTGGAGCCTTGTCCTGCCCAGGAAATGCCAACAGGAGGAGAAATTACTGACAGCACAGCACATGCTGCCTCTGGTGCACACTTGTGTGCTGATGCAGAACGCACCATTCAGCAGTGCTGCACCCCAGGGTCAGCACTGGGGCCAAAACTATTTATGCTCTTCATTAAACCTGGATGGTGGGACAAGAGTTCACCCTCAGCAAGGTCAGAGATGAGACAAAACTGGGAGGAGTGGCTGATGCACCAGATGGTTGTGCCACTATTCAGAGAGACCTTGACTGCCTGGAGAAATGGGTCAAGAAGAATCTCATGAATTTCAACAAAGGGAAATGCAAAGGTCTCTGTCTTTGCTGCTCAGATCCACCCTGAGGAGGGCTTCACTTCTCTCCCAGAGCTTTGTGGCAATTGTACATAAACCCAGAAAGCTGCCATGAGGAAACCTGTTGAAAGTCCCATCAAGTTTGTGCATCTGAGGGTACCTACTGCCACACACACTTATCTCAATGTTAGGAAGTTCTTGTCACTGCTGTCCCCAGATTAGACACCCTCTAAGTAACAATTTGTTAGAAAACACTGTAAAACACATTACAAAACCAGTCTGATTTGGGGGAAAATGTACTTTTAACAGAACTGAGACAGCAGGAGTAGCAATGAGCAGCAGAGGAAAAATGGAGAAAGAAGGCAACATCTTAAATTGGTACTGATGCCTAAAATGCCACAAATCTTTGGTTTTCATTGGCCTTTTCTTAGGATGCCAACCTCTTATCTCCAACACTTACTGACTTCTCCCACAGAGGTCAGAAGGTGTATTCTCAGTGTCCTATCAGCTCTGACCAGCCTGTGATTGCCAGTCAATGAGGGACTTACTGTGGTATGAGTATTAATTAACATCTTCTGCATGGGGGTATGACAAGAAAAGACCAATTAGCAGCCAACAGCAAAATTACAGCTTATTTTCCTCACTGGTAGCCAAAAGAAATTGAATTAATGCAGAGGAATTAATCCGAAGTTGTCTTTTACTAAGTGGAGCACATCACAATGTTATTCCTTATCCAGATAAGTTTCCATGTTCATCAGGATAAAACACAGTGATGTACCTTATTTGCAGAATTTCTAGAGGCAGAGGGTAGAACAGACAAGCACACAGGGATTTCTGAATTGTTATCTCCAACTGTGCTCATTCTGCCTCAGAAATAAACAGGTCTTACTCAGAATTGAGTAAACTTTGGACTCAGTAAGGTCTTGCCTAAAGCTTATATAAAACAAGCTTGATTCCATTTAGTGTCCCAGTTATTCATGTTTCCTCATGTTAATTCTGGGAACTTGTCAAATGTCAAGCTTCTATGAACAACTTTCTCTTTCCTTGTAGGAAAGACATAAAAATTTAAGAGTATTAATCTTGGCCTGGGCAAAGTGGCACTACATCAGCTAAATTCCAACCTACACCACATGAGGATCTGACATGTGCACCTGCAGAACTGTAATTTTCAGAGTCGTTCAGAGCTCCCTGTTCTTCAAGCCCTACTCCACTGACTTTTCACTGAAGCCAATGACTCTTCTGCCTGTGGAAATTGTATTGAGTAATGGATTTCAGATCCAAGAACAAAACCCATCAGTTTGTCCTAATAGTTACAGGTCCCTTTTGCATGCTCAAAATCACTTGGGCAAAGACAGGAATAAGCAGGATCAGTTTCTCTTTTCCTTGTGTCTCATTATCACAGCAAGGGGTAAAATTTACACTGGGTCTGCCTCAGTCTGTGTCCTGCAGGGACTGTGAGCAGCCCAGCGGGAGCCTGGCCCTGCCCCAGGGCTGTGCAGTGTCTGTGACTCACCTGCACAGTGGGTGAAGCCGTACAGGGCGTATCCCTTGTTGCAGGAGCACTCGAAGGTGCCGGGGTGGTTGACGCACGTGTGGTCGCAGGCCCGCTCGAAGGAGCACTCGTCAATGTCTGCAAGGTGTAAAGGGAGCCATCAGCACCCCTCAGGCTGCCCAGGGAGCCCTGAGGAGCCAGCGACCGCAGGGATGTGCAGATTTATGTGAGCCACGCAGATTCTTTCAAAGCACGTCGTGTAACGTAATGAAATTACAGTTTTCATAAGAATGCTCAGTTTGCCAAACAAGCTTTTCCTTGGCAAGCGCAAAAACTGCTGTTACATTTTTACAATTATGTTTAAATCAAATTATTTCTCTTCTATGGGAGAAGAAAAGTGCTGACAAAACTCGTATTTCATTAGGATTACTCTACATAGAAGTTAACTGTATGAAGGAAAGTATTGCCTTTGGGTTTTTTCCTCCCTAAATGAAGCTCTGTATGAATATCCAGCACCTGATTTACGTCTGCTGAAAATCAGAGTGTTGTCTGAGAATGAACATTCACTATACCATCAAAAATACCTAAGATTTCTGCACTAGTACATTTTACATGCCAGGTAAGAATATTGCAAGACAAAAAAAAATTCACATCAACTTCACTAGCACTTTTCATCAGTCTTTTTTCTTGGCCATGCAGCACGATATCACTTTTGAAACAAGGGAAAGTAACAGAAGTGACAGGGGCAAAAGGGAGATGCAAGTCTTTAACATAGATTTCATTTAAATAACATCCCAAACTATCTTGAAAATCAGATGTTTGTACAGTAAGTTTTTTCCATATAAATAGTTGTCCTTCTTTGCCTATTTATAAAGGATAAGAATGCACCAAAAAACCCAGGTGAAAATTACTTGCTCTTGGTCAGTTCAGTTTTCTGAAAGTCACCTTTAATGTCATCTGGTTTCCTAGGAAATCACATAATTCACCATTTGGCTGACTCAATTGACATTGTTTCATCTTGTCGCTTTTCCACAACCACGGACCATTTTGATCTTCACCATTTTGATTTTTTTGTGCATTTAAGCAGCTTAAATAGACTTGCTAAGTCTATATGTACAAACCACTATGGAGCAAAGCAAACATGCTTTGTAGGTCTCACAGGAGAAATCCATGTCATCCTCAAGAGCAAATGCTCCGTGGTGTTTTAGGGAACAGAGATTCCAGTCTGTCTACAGACCTATAATTTCAGAGATCACGTTATATCTTTTTCCTTTGATAATAATGAGCTCATGGCAACTAAATATCCTATTAAGAAATAATACTTCCATTGCAATGGTGAATCAGTCAAAAAGATTGAGAGAGATACATTGCCTAATTTTCCCTGTAAATTATTTTAAGGTCATCAAGGCAGGGGGAAGCATTAACCTCATAGAGAGGTTTTAATATGATGCTGCCTCTGTCCCTTCCAGATAATAGCTCACTGTGCCATTAAACTTATCTCCTACAATAGCATCAAGCCAACTGTATTAACTCAACAGCTGTTTCAGAAGAAAAAAATCCAAACTGAGGAATGGAAATGATTCTGGAGTGTATTATCACTTCATCATTGTAGTAGATGTCCAAGCCACGCTGATTTGTCCTACTTTTGTTGTATCATTGTCTCTCCAGTGCACATACCTTGACAGGACTTCTCATCTGTTAATAATTTAAATCCTTTTCTACAGCTGCAATCAAAACTGCCAACAGTGTTTTTACAGAAATGATCACAGCCTCCATTATTGGATTGGCATTCATCAATATCTGTAACAAGAAAAAAAAAAAAAAAAGCCTTTAGCAAATTAACATAGAGCTTCAGCACTCAACTTGCTCCCACTGCCAGATTCAGAAAACAGTCACATCCAGTCAGCTGGAGGAGCCCAGAAACAAAATCTAGTGAGACTACCACAAATTAAGGAAGGAAGGAAGATCAGATCCAACTCTTAAGAATGATCCAGCCCATTCAGCCCCAGGACATTTATTTGCTCTCATTTAATGTATCCTTGTCAGTTGCATTTGGGCAATGCATTCATAAAAGACCATTCCCTAAGTTCTGTTTGGAAACACTTTGGCTCCAAGGCTCTCTAAGAGGTTTCAGTATTTTAAACATTCTCTCCATTTCCTTTCTGTAAGCCCTGCAGAAATCTCAGACAGAGACTTCCTGCACTACCCTGTCCTTTTCATGGCAACATTAGAATGAGGCCTTTATCTAATATTAATTGACTCAGGCCTGGGGATTTCATCATTATTACTTAGCAGAGCAGCCTTAACATCTAATTACTGGAAAAGCAATATAATATACAACTTAACCGTGCCTTTGCTCCTTGCCAGAGCTCTCATTAGAGCTGCTTGGAGCAGTGTATGTTTATAAAACACATCCCAGTTTACACACTGGTGTTTACTTACCAAGTCTCCTAATGCCCAGCCAGGCTGGGTACCCGTGAGCACCCACACACCTGCCAGCCTCAGTGCTGACCTCTGCTTAAACACAGAGCTGTTTTAGCTCTCCCAAATCTGACCTCTGGAAAACGAGGCACAGGAGGTGGAAGTGGAGAGGGGGAAGGCAGACAAGAGGAGATTCTCTGCACGTGATACACCTGATGTGAGGAAACCACAGCCTCTACCCAGCTGCAATCCTTCCTGAGGTCAGCCTGCACACACCAGCTTCTCTCTGGACACTGGGCTGCCTCTGTTTGGAGATTTGTATCTTACAGGACCTGGTAACACCTATCAGGTGTGCAGGAGGATGAAGCCCACCTTTGCAGGTCTTGCCATCGAACTGGAGGGTGAATCCCACGGGGCAGCTGCAGTGCACTCCGGTGGAGGTGTCCTTGCAGGTGCGATCGCAGCCGCCATTGTTCACCGCGCACGTTTCTGGCAACGACACAGAGCTCAGGTTTCCCCAGGGAAATCAGAACCAAGAAACATCATGGGATACGAGGCACAGCCCCAAGCACTCTGCTTTTCAAACATTCAGCCTAGAACACATGAGCAACTGCTAAATACATGTGTTGGCAAACTCTCTGCCTCAGCTATTTCCAGGCTTTTTGTGGAAACTCTACAAACCAAAATGTTGTCTTCTGGGTATTCCATTTGTGTCTTAAACACAAATCCCTGCTCCTTGATGATGAATCTGTTACTGCCAGTCAGTTTCCTTACACCCCCAGTGAATCCTGGCTGATCCCCTGACACTTCCCACCAATGAGACACCTGATTACACTCAGCACTACTAAATGAGTTTTCTTAAATCCCTCTTGACTCATCTTCCCTACTACCTGTGCTCCCAGTCATGGTGGGTAACACCCTCACTGAGCATTCCCTCAGCCTGAGAATTCAGGTGCCATTCCAACCAAAGTTTGCTCCTCTAACTCCCTGCTATGCAAACTATGCTTAAATCTCACAGAACCTTGCTAGTCAGCACTCCTCATCCAGTCAAACAAATATCTCACTCTTTGGCATTCATCCTCTTGTCATCAATCTAACCACCTCAGTCAGTCAAACAGCCTTTTCACTGGCTGGACAAATACAATTTTACATGGCATGTGTTGATTGAGAGAACTGCAAAAAACACCTTTTTTATGTCTGCTTTTTGAAATCTACTCTCTTCTAGCTCTGTATGCTTGTTTTCTGCAGCATCAAGCAGATGCTACTTATTCAAGTTTTGAGAGCTTTACTGGTTTATTCCCTCCCTGTCTCTCATCTCACATGCAGTATTGGCAGGCTGTGTCCAATCTCCAAGGGAAGACAGAGTGCATCTTCTTTCTTCCTCTGTCATTCTTTTTGAAAATAAGGCTATTCATTACATGTCTGAACACTAGGGAATGATATTATTTCCTGAAGAGATAATGGATCATCTCAGGCAGAATTCAGCCCAGAGCTGAAGGTTACCATAAAAAAAAAAAAACCAAAAAAGCCCCCCACTAATTCTTCAAACTAAAAGGTTTCAACAAGCAGCAGAATTATTTTGGATCAGCACTTTTACCCATAAGCAAGCGTCGCTTCACTCTCTTGTCCACATCAGCTGCTGCTGTGGTGTTTCCCTCAGAAACTTCAACAGCTTCTTCCCTCTCTGTAAGGAACATGAAAAAAGCAAGTGAGTAAAGGTGCCCTGACCAGAACCCTCACCTGACATCCAATACACACAACCAGCTGCATCACACACTGAATCAGAGACAGTCAGAACTGATCAGGCAGAAATAACCTATTTTTAAATAGCAAGTAGTAATAAGAATCATGAAGACCTTTCAGTCAAAACCATGAGAATGTTTTGCTTTTGTGGCTTCCTTACAAGTCATGTTTGCTTCAGTATCCTTAACAAAACAAAAGATGTGCTGCAGATGTAGTAAAGAGCAGCAAGATGAAAGAGCTAACTGAACTGCTCTGGTAGGAGTGCACTGTCACCATCCATCCTGGGCTAATTACAGCAACCAGCCAGTCATGCCTGAGCATTTGATTTCAATCAACAGACAACAAACTCTTCCAGAGACTGGAAGAGTTATAAATCTTAAGTGCTTTCTTTACTGGATAACTGCCTTGCCAAAACTATACATTAATTGATTTTAGAGTCCCAGTTTTTACAGATGTACTCCTTGCTTACACTCTCTGGCTCACACTACTGAAGAAACTGAATCTAAAATATCCCAGAGGGAAGGAAGCCTGCTTTGGTCAGTGACAGGCCTCCTGTTTCAGGGGGACCAGTGATAATTACAGGTTGCAACAGTATTAGGTAGCTACTTAAATAGGGAAGCATAACCTGCCTGGAATCAGGTTCCTTAATTCTGCACTCCTTGACATTTTCTAGCCATACTGTTATGAGGAGCATTAATCATGCATGCACAGCACCAGCACACCCCCCTGGAGCCCCTGCAGTGCATACTGACCCAGGCAGGTTTTCCCATCCACGTGCATGATGTACTTGGGGTGACAGCCACAGACAGGCCCGCTGTCAGCATCGTCACACGTGTGCTGGCAGCCGCCGTTCCCGTGGTTGCACGTCACTAGGGAGAAAACACAGGGCACTCTCACAAGCACTTCCAGCACCTCTGAAGGACAGTGTGCAGTCCCACTGCCACCTGAGCATCCAATGCACCTTCCTAGGGTGCCCCTGTCCTGAAGGGCTCTGTGAGAGTGAGACACTGCACAGCTCTTCATGGAGCTGAACTTCAGTTGTTATGGATGATGGCACAACTCCCAAACTGCAGACACTGCAGCAATCAACAGACCTGTGTGACAGTGTCCAGAAAACACATCAATTCTGGTTCAGTTCAAAGACACACAGTTCAGAGGTGCCATCCCACGTTAGCTAAAACACACCAAGTCCCATCTCACTGCAAACAGAGCACTATTTGTTCACTTTGGGAAACCATAAGCACATGCAGAATGTTGCCTACAAATGCAGCTCCTCTGGTTCTTGGACAGCTCAAATCCTGGTCGGCATTCACAGGCAACTCCTCCTTTGGGTGTTTCTCTGCAGATGTGGGCACAGCCATGGTCTTTGTTCATGCAGCTCATGCCTTCTGTAAAACAGGAAAGGTACAAGAGCATCAGCATCCTCGGCAGCTCTGGGTGCAGGCAACAAGGTCAGTTCAACACACACAGACTATGCCTCTAACTCTGGGAAGACTCTGCAGGGTTGGGACGAGAAGTTTCAGCTCATAGAGAGGAAAGGCAGCAAGTCCAGTCCTGCAAAGTCAATGGCCCCAAGGTTTCTCCTTCTGTGACCTTTTCTGTGCCTGTTCTTTGACTGCAAGGCCAAAGAGCGACATCCACAGATTTGTAAAGCATCTGCACTCTCATCCAATGCTCTCACTTTAAACTTTTAGGTGTTCATAAAACCCCCTCATTTCTTTTGAAAAAGTGGCAATATCCAAGTCTAAAATGAAGTTCTTATTTCTCTGCTTAAAAGAGCAGCCAGCAGACATGGGAATGTTTAGAACAGCAATCACAAGGGCCATCCCAATTTCAATCCCTGGCTTACAAAGCAGATTCCCAGAGTCATAACCTGTCTCAGCAGTGACCAGGTGCTGGGTCCTATCTCAAACCAGGCCTGTGTGCAGATTGCACACATGCTGTACATCAATTCTCTTTATCATTAACCATTTTGTTTAGTGCTGGGTCCTATCTCAAACCAGGCCAACGTGCAGATTGCACACATGCTGTACATCAATTCTCTTTATCATTAACCATTTTGTTTTCAATTTTTTTTCTGATTTCAGTCCACACCACCCAAGATAACCTCACTGGGTATTATCACAGTGTTCTGTATTTCTACACGCTTTCCCAGTTAGACAGAATTTAGTGCCAGTGTCTGCTTTAACCAAATGAAGAACCAGTGTGACACTGATGACTGGATTACTTTTGCTACACTTCCTAAAGCATTCTGTCATTTTTATCTCTGCCAGCTCTTGCACAGCACTCAATTGCCAGAGTGTTTTCCTGACCTTTGCAAAAGATATAAAGTCAATTAAACAGGGAGGAATAGTTTCTAAAATTATTGCAAAAGCTTCTTTCCCCTTGCTCCGTGGTTCAGACACAAATCAGTGTCTTTGCCATTTGCAAGAAGGTGGCACAGCCTGTGCACACACAACACAAAAACACCCAGTAGCTGGCTGAGTTACCCAACGGGATCAACTGACCAAATTAAACAAATAGGTTTTCTTTTAACAGAATACCAGAGATTTTTGATGAAGTCCTCTACAGTGCTACAAAACCAGGAAAGAGAAGACATCTGAATGCTCTCCTTGGGCGTACAGAGAGCACATCTTTACCATCAAATCCTCTGCCTGGGCACATTTGGCTTTAAAAGGACAAGTTACACCAAAATGCTCTTTCTTCCCAGTGAGAACATTCCATTTATGAAGACCAAGGGGAACATTCTTTGGCTGCAAGGGCTCATCCCACCCCAGCAAACTTCTCTGGAGCTGAGCAGATGCACAATCAGGAGCAGAAGAGCAAGGGTGACCACGCTGCAGAAAAGGGACTGTCAATTCCACACCCAATGTATTTTTTAAACTCACACAGCCCTTTTTTCAGCCTTACTACTGAGAGAAGCAAGCCCACTGCACTGTGAGGCAGAGGTCGGCCCATCACCATTATTCCACTCACTTCAATTAGATCCTTTTTCCACACTGCTATTCTCACCCCCTGCAGCACCAGCTACAGGACCCTTTCTCTATTAAGACAGCTTTAAGCAACAAAAGAATGGACATTGCAGAGCCCAGATTATTCTGCTCTACTGGCTTTCTGATTCGTTTCCCACAGTGAGGGCTCTCCAGAAGTCCCACAAGACAATGAGACTTCAAATGCTGCAGCACACAGGCACAGCCCAAGGAGCCCACAGGAAAGCTGTCACCCATTATTGTGTCAGTCAAGGAAGGAGACAACCTATGAGGCCACAAATTAGCCTCATTAGCTCTGGTGTTTTTGTGAAAGTTCTGGTCTTAAGCATGCAGTATGCTTTGGTCTGTTAGCTCGGAGGGGTTAGAGAGCATTAAGAGAATTATAAGCTTAGTTTCTGTCAACAAAGTTATTCTTTTGTCTCTATTGAGCTACCAAAGAGGAAACTGTTCAAGCAGGTACTTTGGTAAAGTTCACTGGCACCAAATAAATGGTTTATATGCTCCATTTGGGATTGCTCCATTCTGAGTGAGCAGACTTCAATCAGGTCTCCACAGAAAGCTAAAACTCCTTTCCAGATCAGGATGCATTTTAATAACAACGTATCCATTGTGGAACAAGGTACTCCACCAAACCCACCAAAATCTAGCTGACCTAAAAGGCAGTTTCATAGAAGATACACACATCCACACATTCCAGGATTTACTTTGGGACTGCTGCTTGCTTCCAAAGCTGGTAGATCTCTCTCAGCCCTGTTTTACAAGGTCGTATTAAAGAGATGTCTGTAAAGCCATAAATGCTGTGTGGCTGCAAACTCCTTGGTGGACACAGAGTCTCCCAGGTCACATTGTTCCAGTGCTGTTGCAATGGCAGACTGTGCTCCAGAAACAAACCCCAAGCAAATTTTGGTCAAATCTCCCCACACGCTTCCCAGACACACAATTTCTATTGTACCCTGGCCTACTGACCCACAAATATCTTGGGATGGATGGCTCTGGATTGTCCCACTCAGCCAAGAGAGGTGAACCCAGTGCCTACGTGCTTGAACAGATCCTGAGCCAGGTGAGACCTTTCCGGCTGGATCTTCTTGAAGTTACCCAGCAAACCTGAGATCTGAGCACTCCTGTCACTGCAAAACAAGCCAGCAGCATTTCCCTATCAGGTCACACTAAATTAATCTCTTACATGTATGATCTGGGTTTAAATATTTATAAACTTTTGCTCAGAAGGTGTCAGGACAACATTCCCAATCTGCTGAGAGCATTAAGGCTCCATTTAGGGCAGGTTCGAGCAGGCATTCTGTAGGACAGAGAGAGAGGAGGCAATGGTACAAAGAGCTACCAGACATTCTGAGAGAATAGAAAAATGGTGAGGAGCACCAGCACAGCCAGCAGAGCAGGACATCCCAGGAATGCTGTAGTCTTTCATCACGCTGTCTACATCCTTGCTAAGGGAACTTTTCCCCCAAAGCTCTCCAGCTATCCCTGTTCTCTGCAGCCAAGGCTCCAAGAGTGACACTGGCATGGTGTCCTGTGTGTGAGTTCACACAGGATTTAAAGGTGGCTTTCATCCCCCAGATCCCCTTCATTCCCACCAATTCAGCACAGCCAGCAGAGCTATGACTGTGAGATTCCACAAGGGAGAGCAGCAAGATTTGCCATCCAGAACAATAGCAGCCACAAAGATGCACTCGGTCTTTACTCACGAAAAAAATCTGTTTTCCCTCAAAATTTTGTATTCCCTGATATGGAGCAAGTGGAACCCAGAAACAAGGTGCACATGCATGGCTGTCCTGCCAGCTACTTCAACAGCTTCAAAAGGTAATTTCTTCTCCCACACAGATAAAGAGTAGCTCATTCCAGCAGGCAAGAAAGGATAAAAAACAGGACTGTGCACAACTTCCCAGAACACCTTCATTTCCTGTGGTTTAAACTCCAGGTCACTCTGCTTCTGTGTATTTAAAGGCCAATATTGCAGCCCACAGGGATTGATGATTGCAGCTCTCAGGCATTGATATATGAAGAATCTTAATGGGGCTGGGAGACAGGGAAGGATTGTTCCCTCATTTTACAGATAAGAAGCAAAACTGAATAGATGGTCTAGGCAGTAGGAGCCAAAATCTGCTTTGATCAATGCTGTGAGGTCTCAGAACCAGCAAAGTACAAACACTGAGCAATGCATACACAAGGCAGAGAACAGAAGTCCCAGAAATGAGCAGAAAAGCAGAGAACAAAGTGAGGGGAAAGATAAAGAAGAGAGATTTGGCTTACAACAGACATGCCCACCCAAGGGGAAAAAAAAAAAAAGTTTAAAAAAAAGGTGGAGAATCCTGAGCAGTGCTTTACAGTAATGAAGGGGGGAGGGGGCAAGGTAGAAGGGAAACAGTCACAGCATGAAACCTGAAAAAATGGCTTTTAAAGAAAGCAAAACAAGTACTTTAATGTTTTACTAAGAAGAAAAAAACATATCAGTCAAAACAGTGTGTTGAGGTTTTTCTTAAGACTGGTTTTGATAAAGATGTATTTTATTAGATAGATTTTATGGAGGAAAAAAGTCCATCTTTTTTGTCCTCTTTGTTTTCCTTTTCAAAGAAAAATACCTATGTTAAGTGGATGTTTGGTGTTACGGAAAAAGGGCCTTTTAGGAAAAAAAAAACATGAAGAGAAATTAAATGCATCTTTAAGAAAAGACACAGAATTCCAAAGGTACAAAGAAGGGAGCAAATATTGGTGACAGGGAATGCTGCTGCTGTCAGTTCAAGAAAGTAGAAGGTACTCAAGTAGCAGCAAGTATGAAAAAAGAGTTGGAAGTTTTTCCTCTCTTGGCATCAGACAAGACAAGGAGTTCAAGCAACCAATTTCAGTCCTCAGAGACTCCTCCATGGGTGCACAAACTCACATCCCTGCTGTGCCTTGTCCCAGCACTGCTGCCCCCCTGCCTGGCCCAGCCCTGCAGTGGCAACCTGAGCCACGGCCCGAGGAGCCACCAGAGCCCCATGAGACCAAGCCCAGGGCCAGAGGAGCTGAGGACACAAATTCTTAATCCAAACAGAAGAGCAGTTCAGCTCTGTCAGATGACAGCCACCTCAGCACCCTCATCTGTGGATGGCCATATATGTCTATAAATGTTGATCTCTTCACTTTGGGGATTTTTAGAATGAGATTTGTTTATTCATGCTCAGATTCCTCTTAGAGTTATGCCAACAATAAGCCATAGATTAAAGAAACCCTTGCAGCTTTAAGCACTTCTCACTAAGATTTTCACTGTACAGTTCAATGGACAACTCCCTGATCTGAGCAACCACTTTAAAGCATTCCCTAAGGGCATCCAAAATAATTTTGTTCCATCTGATGTCTAATTAGATATCCAAGACTCTGATCTCTCAAAGGTCGCTTCACAAAGGTTTCACTCAAAACAAAGCAGGAGATTTGAATACCTTTGGGGCTGACAAACAATAAATCTCTTAGCTGAAACCTAAACATTGTACAGGGAATCTGAAAGGTATCTGAAGGTAGTGCAGCTACTGCCCTGTAACTAAAGCCAGTGAAAATGCCCAGAACTCCGTTTGTGGCCATCCCCTGGGTTAGGGCAGAGTTTTGCTGCCCAGCAGAGCACCAGGGCCAGCGGGGGTGCAGAGCTCAGCCTGCGACAAGCGCAGCACCGCAGACACGCAGCCGGGATCAAAGGGGAGGAAGGGATGCAGCGCCTTCAAAGCCACTTAGAAGATCCTGACACACCGCTCCTTTTCAAAAGCAGTGAGGACTTCAAGACCCTTCACAGCTTTGAAAACATCAACCCAGAAACACTTTAGAAGGCGGTTTGTAGCGTTTGCCCGCGGCTGCCGCTCGGCGCCGGGCGGGCGGTACCTTCGGAGCGGTGGATGCAGGTGTGCTGGTTGTCGCTGAGGAAGAAGCCATCCTTGCAGCGGCATTCGTAGCTCCCCACGGTGTTGACACAAACGTGCTGGCAGCCGCCGTTGTTGAACATGCACTCGTCTGTGTCTGGGAGAGAGGGAAAGACGGAGATGAGCTTTGTGCTGTCACCAGGGCACGGCGCAGACAGACATCAGCTGGGCTGGGACACCCCCGGCTGCCCTGTGGGTGCTGCTGTGCTGTCACCCCTGGAAAGGGCATTTCTGCTGCTGCTCTTGCCGTGTGTGCAGTCTGCCCCCGAGGCACAGGGCTCCCAGCCAGCGCTGGCCAGCCCAGGCAAGAAGAGCTGATGGCCACAGCCTTGGCAGAGCCAGCCCAGGAGCCCCAGCAGCCAGAGGAACATTCCCTGTCCCCAGTGCACCCCACAGCCCAGGCACACCCAGCTCAGCAATCACATGGCTGCCTCAATGGGACAGCCACCCTTTGCTTCCAAACCCATCCAGGCTTTAAAGGTTGTAGTGGTTTTGGTTCATTAATTTGAGATTTCTTTTCCCCAGGAAGCTCCACATCCTAAAGCAAAAGTGGAATAAGAGAAATACAATCCTCAAAATAAATTCAGCTAAACACCTACCTCCTGCTCCTTATTTCACCCTAGCTAGAATTCACACACCACATCTCTTCTGGTGCTTGGTTTGTCATCCTCCCCCCTCAAACCTAGGACATCATCACTCATCATCAGGGCTGCTGCTGTGCTGACTGACTGCACAAGGACAAGAGCAGAAGTTCTGGAAGCAGATTTAATCTTGATTTTGCAACATTCAGAATCTCAACAACACCAGAGAACACAGAAGGGCTCTGCTTGCAAGACAACCAAGAGAACCAAAGAGTAGGAAAACTTCAGCTAAGCCTCTGAACAACAGGATGCCCATCCCAATCTCCAATTCTTTGGAATTTTACCCCTTAATAAGCACAGGTTTTTGTAACCACGAGTGCCAAATACTTCTCCTAGACTAATTTTCAGAAATTTTAACAGGAACTAAAAAACACTCAGTCCCTTAAAAACAGAACAAAACCTTGCTGAGGCAAAGCACTGGTCTCATTTGCAAATTCATCTGTAACACTATGTTTGCTCCCTGTTCTGTTCATTGTTCCTGGCTAATAGTACAATGTTTTTAATTTAACATTGTGGCATTTCTGGCAGAAAACAGCTGTCTTTTAAAAAAAAGGAGAAAGAGAGGCTTTTAGTAAGAAGCATAACATAGTATTACAACAGATTTAATGTCCACTGAAGGCAGTGAGTAAGTCAATTGGATGCAAAAGAATGTGACCTGCTGGAGAAAAAGAGCGGCTGACATATCTCCATCACAAAGACGCTGAGTATTTTAGAGTTCTGCAGTGATGTGAATGTGCAAACAATCATGAATAAACAGCCACCACGAGTCTTTAGTGCTACAGATTTGAACTCCAGCAGATGTTTCTGTCTTACAGACCTTGGAAAGCTTTCAAAAAAATCATCTCTTTCCAACAAGTAATTGTCTATTTGGCTTAAACCCAGGCGCACAGCAGAGATCTTCAAAAATAAGGGTGAGAGGAGGGCAACCCTGGCGTGAACAAAGTAAATAAACAGATTAAGAGAAGATGTGATCCAATTTGCTGCATGCCAAAATATTTATTTAACGTTTACATCACAACTCAAAATTGGCACATCAGTGGTAAAACCCTCACTGTAAGTCAACGACATTTTGTTTTATTTTATTTTATAGGTCTGCCATGCAATGCTGAGCAGCTTCCCAGTGACACAGCAGGTAGTAGATTTTGGTCTAAGTTATGTCAGTGGTCACAAACAGCCCAGCTGAAGAATGCCCTGGGTACAAAGAGAATACACACATGCCTTTTGGTGCCATTGTTAGAGGCAGCGTGCTCCTGCACATCCACCCTTCATGGTAACCTCAGCTGAACTCCATTCTGTGTTTACACAAACGCAAAAATAAGATGGATGTTCTGTTATTTTAAAGTATCCGCAGATATTTTGTTTCCCTCTCTACTTTATTTAAATATTTGGAACCTGGGGAGGGGAGTTCACCCTCTCCTCCACCTATGCTGCAGAAAGCTGGGCACACAACAGGTTCCCAGCAGGTAAAACCCAACACAAAACCACTGAATACTGCGGAGTTTTCTGATTTGTCCCAGCAGAAGAGACAGCCTGGGGATGGTCTGAGCCCCATACTAATGGGAAATAGCCAGCCAAACTAACTGCAATTATGCAGGGAGGGCAAGGTTCCCTCTGACTGCCATGGGTATGGGTGTGTGTCCAGGCACATCCACATGGGATGCAGCAGGAGAGGAAAACAGCCATTCTCTGAAAAAGCAAATGGCACAGGTAGCACAGGATGAGCCACTGCCCAGCGGGGGTCCAGGAAGCAGGACAGCTTCAGCAGCCTGAGGCTTAGTCCCTCTGCTCTTCAGTGGCCTCCATCATACACAGCTACTGCACACTCCCAACATCCTCTCCTTTTGGGAATACTCAGAGTGAGAAGCCCCCACATTACAGATAGATTTGACAGAGAAGATCCCTAAGCCTGGAAACACACCTGACAACTGATCCTAGGCTAACTGTGGGACAAAGAGGACAGTGATAGCACATGTTCCTTTATATAAACTCATTTAGCATAATAATAGATAGCATTTGGCACATTTAAACCCAAAGCACTCCACAGAAATATAGCACAGTTATCCTCATTTACAGAGGGGAGAAAGATTTTGCCACACTGGCATGGTACCTCAGTACCTGAAAATCCCTGGACTCACCAGCAACATTCTCTCTCTCTGAACTGACTGAGCCCAAGAGATGGCCAGGTGTTCCCCATGGATGCAGCCACAGGGCTGTGTTCCACAGCACTCACCCTGCCCACGAGCACACTCCTTACCCAGGCAGTTGTGGCCATCGTGAGCCAGCATGAAGCCGTCGTAGCAAGTACAGCGGTAATTCCCTGGAATGTTGAAACACTCGTGGACACAGCCCCCATTGAAGTCGTTGTCACATTCATCAATGTCTGAGGAATAAAGCAAAAGTCAATATGATGGATGCCCAAGTGTTATAGACAGGGATATGACTGCCTAAGTGTGAGCAGCAACTGCTGTCCAAAATCATCATTGTCTTGCAAACACACTATATTTAATGCATTTCTTGCTGAATCACTGAGAAAACACCCTGAAACCCCCTTGCATCTTTACCTTATGTTTTTTAAGGCCATAAACAATAAACTCTTTATCATGCTGAGTGAAATGAACAGGTGAAACTCCATGCAAGGTTTGCCTTTGATTTTGTGAACAAGAAGTAAATCGGGTGACGAAACAATCACTATTTTGATTTTAAAATCATCCTTCGTTATTTTCAGTGCTCTATTTCCTTAGAAATGCTCCATGCTGACACAGACAGAACGCTGTGCTTGGTCTCTTTACCTTCACATTTCCTCCCTTCGCCGGTGTAGCCCATTTTGCACGTGCACTTGTACAGCTTGGGGGTGTTTTGACAAATGGCATCTGGGTGGCAGTCATCCAGCCCCAGGGCACACTCGTCCACATCTGTGAAGAGACAGCAGGCTCAGGAGGGATGCCAGCAGGAGGAGAGCAGGGTGTGCCTCCTGAACACATCCCTGAGGAGATGACAAGGCTGAGCACCTCTCTGTGCTGCCCACAAGAATGTTGTGTGGTTTTGTGTGTCAGGACAGACACAGGCAGAGACAGCATCTGCACTTCAATTTGTCACATTCTACCTGCTTATGGATATATTTGTATGCAATTCAGATAAGCCCATGGTAAGCTTTTGTGCACATTTATAAATGCATCCAAACCAGTCTTGTAAGGGTTGGATGCTCGGTGAAATTCAGCTGATAGTTTCACAGAGATTCATCAGAGATTGTTAATCTTTCTGATTAACAAAAAGCAGTCACTGAAAGAGTTCTTGATCACATCCATGCATCACCTGCAGAAAGCCCAAGGATTTTGAAAATAACAAGGGGAGAGGATTGAAATGTATTTCAAAGTCACCACCAACAAGTTAAAGGACTGACTTACCATTAAACAGATGTACAATCGTAAAATAATTGTTTTTAATACAAGAATTGTATTTGGGGAGCAGCATTGCCAAATCATCTGACCAGCCATCTCAAAGCACAGCAAACTGAAGCAAAATATCCAGGTGGAAACTTCAGGGAAGAGGAAATGAAGAGAAAGAGAAACACCAACAGGAAGAAGTCCTGGAGATGAAGAAGTGTAGACAGAAGAGGAAGAAAAGTTACAGGCAGCAGAAGACATCAGCACAAGTTTTTCACACAGCAGAAGAAAACTGAAGCATGGAAACAGGAAGATTTCCAGCAACTGGCTAAAAGGGATAATTGTAGGAGCAACACCCCATGCAGGTACAAAAAGTGCCTCCTAAACCAAGAAGTAGTGCATGAGTATCAGCAGAAAGAGACTACTTCAATAGTCAGACACTTTTTATGGTGGGGATCACTTTCCAAATGGAAATTTCAGCCAGCACTTCTCCCATTTACAATTATAGCATTCATCCTGCTCTTTTTTTTTTTTTCCCTTTCCCCCAATCACAAAATATGCCTGTAGGTACTGCAGCAGCTGCCAACTGCAGAAAGTGTTCACTTGGTTTTAACTCCTAATGGGGTTTGGCAGTGGGAAACAAGGCAAAGAGCCAGTGTTAGAGCAGCAGTGCCTTCCTGGCTCTCAGGTGCACACAGCTCCAGCAGCAGCGATGGGGTCCCCAGATACTGCCACCAGCAAGAAAGGAGAAGGTGGCAAACAGCGGGAAGCAGCTGGGAAGAGCAGCAGAATCGGCTTCCTGTCAAAGCAGGGAAGTCAAGCCATTAAAAAATGTGGGAGGCTGTGAATTGAAGGAGCAATCATGCAAGGAAGGGCACGGGCAATAGCTGAGGGGTCCCCAGCTAGTGGGGCAAACAGAAAGGATGGGCAGGGAAGGACAGACAGCGGGCATAAAGGAGCAGCAGCCACACGTGCAGACTGTGTGCCCTGGGCACTGCCAGCTCTGCCCTGCCCGAGCCAGGGACACAGACCTGCCCCGGCAAGAGGGGTCCCAGAACACACACGGCGAGGAGGGGGCTTCCCTCTAAGGCAGGACACAGAGGCATCAAGCAGATCTCGTGGCAGCGGCAGGACAGCAGCTCAGCTGGGTTGTTATTTTTACACCGCCGTTCTGTGATCTGCAGCGTGCGGTAAAGAACCGCAACAAGAAGCCGCATCACTAAGGCATGCAAAGGCGTGGAATGAGGGCTAGGAAAAATCGGTAGGCACAGAGAGAGGTATTTCCCCCTGCAGTAACAGTATCCCGAGCAGAAGAGAGACCCTGGAGGAACGAGACTGCGAGCAAACATCGCAGCCTTCAACTTGGCAGGAGGGGGCGGTGGGAGAATCCCGGGGCTGGTTCCGCGGGGTCCGAAGGCAGCTTCACCCGCGGCACACACGCCCCTCCCCAGGTGCCCGCCCCGGCGCTCTCCCCGCTCCCAGGGCAGCGGGAACCGCCGGGAAAGCGGCGTTGGCAGCACCCGGGGAGCCCGAGCGCCCCGCGGGCAGCGACCGCCCGCGCCGGGCACGGCCCCGCCACGGCCGCACCTCGCACCGACACCGGCCCCGGCCCTTGGCCGCCGGCCTGGAGAGGAGAGGAGAGCCGGGACCGCGCGGTGCCCGCGGGGGGACCGCCGTGAGGAGCTGGGGCGAGCCGGGGACCAGGGGCGCTCACCGGGCAGGGACCGGGGACACTCATCGAGCGGGGACCAGGGGCGCTCACAGGGCAGGGACCGGAGCGGGGGGCACTCACCGGGCAGAGGCAGGGAGCGGGGGCACTCACCGGGCAGGGGCAGGGAGCGGGGCCGCTCGGCCCGCCTCGCACTGACAGCGGGCGCGGGGCGGCGAGGGCTGGGCGGGCCGCCCCCTGCCCTGCCCGGCCCCGCTGCCCGGCACACGAACCGCCCCAGCCCCGCCCCGGCGCTCGCACACCTGCGGCGCCCCGAACGCAGGTGTCCGCGGAGCCGCTGCCTCCCGCCGGAGCGGGAATGCCGCACACGCAGGCTGCCGGGGCTCCCCGCAGCCCGGGAAGCATCGCCCGGAGCGGACAAGCCCGAGCAGGGAGCCCGGGGCAGCCCGGACACACGCGAGGCGCTCCGGCCTCCGTTGGGTCGGTTCAATACAATATTGACGTGTTTACCGGGTAATTACAGCCCACTGCAGAGCGTGAATCCCTGGCTGAAGGCCATGCCAAAGCCCACGCATCACCCCACCCCCAACGCAGCCCCATCCCACCTCCATTCCCAGCCAGGGATTTCTCACAGCTGTCGCTCCTTTGGCAGGTAAAATTGGCTCATACATTATTCACTGAAATTATCATTTCCTAAATAATGTCTGACCTTTCAGGCTGGGAGCAAAAGCAGGCAGTATTCTTTTCCACCCCTCCCTCCCATCCCCATTTCACTGCCCTTTCTCTTTTGTTTTGTTCTGTGAGAAATACCGAGCTGTTTCTAGTTGCAAGGGCGGTTTATACACATTAGTAAATCTTCAGAATGAAACTTTCCCTCAGTCTTTGTCTTTGTTTCCTTAATGGCAGCTATAAATTACCACTCTCCTTTCTCACTGGAGCATTAGGCTTCATTGCTTTTGAAATGATCAAAGTTATTCTCTTTTTAAGTCCAATGAGAAGCAACCTTTTGTGTCTCCTGGACGGTTTCAGTCTTAGGCAATCTCATCTATAAATACATAAAGCTGCTCATTAAACACTCCAAGGATTTTCCAGCCCTGCACCATACTCCAATCTTCCCCTCACCATCAGAAAGCAATAAATGAATGAAGGGTTTCTCGCCAGTTTCCATGATCTCCTGAATAAACCATCATACTTGGGGTGGGAATTGGCACACCTGCACATCTCTCATCCAGGGATATCACTCAGGGTGTCTCCACAAACAGCTCTCCCAAATGGAATGGAAGCCATCTCCCATCCAGGCACATGGCTCCAAACCACTCACAGAAAAGCTGGTACTCATTTCAGACACTGCCCAGGCAAGTCCCCTCAATGAACTCAACCAGTATTAATTAACTTTCATCACAAGATTGGCAAAAGAAAAGTAAGAACACATATGAAGAGTGTAGCAGAAAAACCAGTAAGAGACACTGAAGAGTCGTGTAACCAAAATATCCAAAGCTTTCTGAGGCACCGTAAAAGCAAAGCATCTTTCTTACTTCTGTAAACTAAAACATAAAGTGAGACATAAATATTTGGGAATGCTTAAGTTAGATCAAAAGATCCCACTGCAGCTTGGAAAACAAACAGAACAATATCAAATTTATCTTAGCTAATGAAGCCATTTCTTATACATAAAGCTCAAAGTGTTTTGTGAAGGAGCCTGGCTATTATTTCACATATAACACACATTTGTTTATGATGAAGAATTGCCATTAAAATATCTCTTTAAAGACACAAACCAGACAAGCTCAGACCTCAACTCAGATGCCTTTCTGCAGCCTTTTTAACCATTTCCATTCACAGAGTCACAGTGACAGATGACTGCTCTGGGCACGAAGACCTTTACTGGGAGAGAGAAAAGCTAGAAAAATTCTTAAGATTCAACTTCAGTACTAAGTATAAGGAAAGGAAAACAACCATACCAGGAGAGTTGGACAGGAAGACAACCCAAATAGGACTGTTTGGGGATTTTTTTTTTTTCCCAGCAATTTAAAATAAAATCAAGTAACAAAGTTTCAGGGAGGAAAATAGATCCTGCCAAACAGCTACTTCCACAGAGGTAAAATACCCAATTCCTCTCTGCTCTCCATTTTCACTATCACATGCAGTTGCCTTACACTGGGAGATGGAGACTAAGCTGCCACAGAGCAGCTGGATGTAAAATCTGCTTCAAAAATTGTACACCTGATGTCCTGAGCAGGGATGAATACCCTGTAAATTTGGGTTGAAAATTGCTTTATGCTTCATAATCCTTGTGAAATTTCATTATTTAATGATGATCAAACAATATCTGAAGACATATAGATTGCCATTTCATCTGCACTTTAATGAGAAGTAGCAACTCTGCTGGCCTGCATCATATTGACCCAAAATTTAGCATGACTGAGCAAGCATGATGAGTGCTTGTGACAGCAGCTGAAAACAACTGGGAGGGCTGGGAGATGCCAGAATGGTAAAAGCAAAGTAGGATCCTGACAAGTGAGGAAATACTTTAAAATAAAAAAATGTCTCAGAGCTGTAGTTTCAAGCCTTGCTCATCTCCAAGTGTGCACTGAGTTTTGAGTAGTTGTTTTTCTTTGAAATGTATAACTCAAATTTTTGCACTTCCCATCTTAGTGTCCCAGGGTTGCTGTATTCTGTGTAAAAATAACACATCTTCAGTAATGAGCAGGACTGCATAGGACTCATCTGAGACAGAGGAAATTTCTGGATTCTCTGGTCACAAGGGGCATTAAAAACCCTCCCATGTAATTTATATGCCTTGTCTTTTTATGCCATTTGTAGAAAAACATTCCCCAAACATCAGATCCACCAGTGACATTTTAAATGTTGCAGGATCTGCATCTTAACATGCCACTGTCACCGAAACGAAGAACAGTTCCTGTTTATTGCAGAGCTGAACACAGCACGGCCTACTAATACACATTTCTGGAATACTAGGGGGGAAAAGGAGACACTTTGTGGTGTGAAATAACTTTTAGACATTTGTATTTCCTTGTGAGAGCTTTCCAAGTCATTGCTACAACAAATGGTAACATTTCAGACCCGGACAGCCCCTGCCCGTGCACCCAGCAGTCGCACAACACACTTTGCCCAGCAAGGCCCTGCTCTTGGTCCTCCTTTTCCTTGGAGGAAACCTGAAGCACCTGAGGCCGCCACCTGTGTGAGGCGAATGAAGCTGCGCTCACCTCAGCTGCACGCAGGCCTGCCCCGCGTCCATGCCTGCAGGGGATCAGGGCAGCAGGCTCTTCCCCAGCAGAGCAGCCCGGGCGTCTCTCACAGTTCCCTCCCCAGCGGAGCAGCCCGGGTGTCTCTCACAGGTCCATCCCCAGCACAGCAGCCCGGGCGTCTCTCGCAGGTCCCTCCCCAGCACAGCAGCCCGGCTGTATCTCACAGGCCCATCCCCAGCGCAGCAGCCCGGGGGTCTCTCACAGGCCCATCCCCAGCGCAGCAGCCCGGGGGTCTCTCACAGGCCCATCCCCAGCGCAGCAGCCCGGGGGTCTCTCACAGGCCCATCCCCAGCGCAGCAGCCCGGGGGTCTCTCACAGGCCCATCCCCAGCGCAGCAGCCCGGGGGTCTCTCACAGGCCCATCCCCAGCGCAGCAGCCCGGGGGTCTCTCACAGGCCCATCCCCAGCGCAGCAGCCCGGGGGTCTCTCACAGGCCCATCCCCAGCGCAGCAGCCCGGGGGTCTCTCACAGGCCCATCCCCAGCGCAGCAGCCCGGGGGTCTCTCACAGGCCCATCCCCAGCGCAGCAGCCCGGGGGTCTCTCACAGGCCCATCCCCAGCGCAGCAGCCCGGGGGTCTCTCACAGGCCCATCCCCAGCGCAGCAGCCCGGGGGTCTCTCACAGGCCCATCCCCAGCGCAGCAGCCCGGGGGTCTCTCACAGGCCCATCCCCAGCGCAGCAGCCCGGGGGTCTCTCACAGGCCCATCCCCAGCGCAGCAGCCCGGGGGTCTCTCACAGGCCCATCCCCAGCGCAGCAGCCCGGGGGTCTCTCACAGGCCCATCCCCAGCGCAGCAGCCCGGGGGTCTCTCACAGGCCCATCCCCAGCGCAGCAGCCCGGGGGTCTCTCACAGGCCCATCCCCAGCGCAGCAGCCCGGGGGTCTCTCACAGGCCCATCCCCAGCGCAGCAGCCCGGGGGTCTCTCACAGGCCCATCCCCAGCGCAGCAGCCCGGGGGTCTCTCACAGGCCCATCCCCAGCGCAGCAGCCCGGGGGTCTCTCACAGGCCCATCCCCAGCGCAGCAGCCCGGGGGTCTCTCACAGGCCCATCCCCAGCGCAGCAGCCCGGGGGTCTCTCACAGGCCCATCCCCAGCGCAGCAGCCCGGGGGTCTCTCACAGGCCCATCCCCAGCACAGCAGCCCGGGTGTCTCTCGTAGTTCCCTCCCCACCAGAGCAGCCCGGGTGTCTCTCACAGGCCCATCCCCAGCACAGCAGCCCGGGTGTCTCTCACAGGCCCATCCCCAGCGGAGCAGCCCGGGTGTCTCTCACAGTTCCCTCCCCAGCACATCAGCCCGGGTGTCTCTCACAGGCCCAGCACACCCACAGCACGCACCAAGGCCACCACTGCACCCCCAAACCTGTCCCAGGACAAGCAGCAGCTCACCAGAGCGTGGCCCGGGCCCAGCTCACCCTCTGGCGTCGCCCAGGGTGACACCAGCAGCTGCTGGCAGAGCAGGATCACCCCCAGCTCAGGCAGATCAGTGCAGCTCCCCAAAAGGGATATCGACACTTGTTACTTTGCTTAAAAAAATGCCTCCACCACAGAGCAGGGAGGTGTGAGAGGTGAAGCAACAGAGATACCTCCAGATCAATGATCCAGCTCCTTCCCTTCTGCCTTCCCTGGTGGAACAGAGCATTCAGTGATGACCCATGTGGTTTGGAACAGAGGGAATGGCAGCACATCTGAGGGTGTGTGCTGGTCCCTCTGCCTCCCCCGTGTCCCCATTCCCTGAGCAGGCAGCTCCCCCGCTGCTGGCAGTCTGACAGGGATGGCCTGGGGAAGGCTGCCTTGGAGCAGCTGTAGCTGAACACATCAGACACAAAACTGTACAACAAAGACCAAAAACGAGCCACTAAAATGTGCCACAGACCTGCAGCCATGCAGTGAGCCAGATGATCAGCCAAATTATACCAGGCTTTATGAAAATAGCACATTCATGCTATTTTTTCATGTTAGAAGACAAATTTTATTGCAATTCAGCAAATGAGCTACACCTGTAAAACCTCTTTGTATATCCAATTCACATTTAATGTCCAATGGATTGAAATGTCACAGGAAAAATTAAAAAAAAAAAAGGAAAACAGTACCTGGTTTTGTCATAATGTAAACTTCAACACGGCCCTTAAAAATAACAAGCCAGTGATTTCCCCATGTAGTAAAATATATAGTTTATAAGGTATTGATGCTTTATCTTAGTTTAACACCAATCTCTAGGTATAAAATAAAGAGCTACAAAGATGTGAAGTATGTGTACAATTTCTTCAAGTATTTTCAAGTATCCTATAGTCTCTTCACTACAGACAAAATTCATTTGACAATATACAGAAAATGTTAAAATCTGAATAGTTTCACTGCAGAAATCTTAACATATTCATGAATTTAAAACACATAAAAAGTATGGGTCATCCAGCTAGTAAGTTCCATTTGAGCAGTTTGAAAAATACTCTTTGTAATGGAAAAAGTTGTGGAATAGTCTCCAGTTCATGAATATGTTTTCAGCTACAGAATATCAGGTGGTTAAAGTTTATGGCAGGTAAAGGTGGGTTTTTTTTCCCTTTTGTATAAACTTACCATCATAGTATTTAATTACATTTAAACCAAACTTTATTAATTTGCATTTTCTTTTTGTATAAAGTATCATTGTAGCATTAACCAAAGAAGCCTAAATAATTGATAAGTGATAGCCTAATTTTTCCTCTCAATCAGGTATGAGCCTGTAAACATATTTGGCTAGTTTAGCACTATGTATTTACTCCATGATGAGCTGCTTACTTTTTTATCACTGCATTTCTCTCTTTAGAATGAATGTGCGTTGTTAAAAAGATTATCTTTTCTCACTAACAGTTACCAAAAAATGCCCACTGAACAGAACAGCACAGCCACGCTAACTGTACCTACCAAACCTGCCCCCTTATTTTGGAAAAGTAACATGAAAAAAAGTTCAAACTGCATTACTCTGAACAAAGGGAGAAGGATTTTACAAAGCTCTGGATAAAAGGTGCTGACTACACTGTTTGTTCCGGTGAAGTTCAGCAGTGGCATGGCAAGGGCAAATGCTGGATCCTCACCTTATCCTGTGGGGCTGCTGCTAGGAACAGCTATGAGAGAAGTGGGTGGGTTTGAGGTGAACCCTGCAGAGTGGTGGGATTGTGGCTGCTCCTACAGCCTGGGCTGCTCTTACACATGCCAGCTAAATCTCTTCCCAAAATCCTGGCACTGGCTGTATTTAGTATCTTGCTCTTCCTTGGTTGCCTTTGGAGCTAACAAAACCAGCTTTTTTTCTGCTGCATCTCAGAACCTTCTACCGCTCCATCAGTGCAGCAAATCCCTGCAGACTTGGAAGTGCACAGCACAAAGTGCTTTGAACCCCAACAGGATCAAGCATAGGCCCCCTGTGAGAGGAAGAGGAAGGTCTATCTCAAACTGGCTTTTCCTGTGAGAATAAAGTAACCTAGGAGCTGGAAGAGGATCTCTGTGTGCTCCTTTTGCACAGGACAGCCAGCACTCAGGGTGCTCTCACCGATGGGCAGCATCATCCCCATGGGACAGCCAAGGAGCCCACCCCTGGCAATCACCAAATCCCAGCCTCTGCCCATCCCAGGTACCTCAAACTGTCCTAATGAAGGCAAAACAATCCACACCAAAACAGCCTTCAGGCCAGTGGTATCATGTCTCACTAGGGAAACTTGTGTAAGGAAGGAAAAAAAGAAAAGACAAAAAAAGAATCTTAGTTCAGGGTAATTACCTCATGCAATATAAAATTAATCCACCCTTAATACTATGAGATATATGCTTTTAACAGGATCAACTCATCTCTCAAGGTCAAAATATGGAACCTTTCTTTCTTACTTAATATTCTCTGTGAAATACACATGCAGAGTAAAGTCATTTTCAATACAGCTGAAACAAAAACAACAACAGAAAACAAATGAACAAAAAAAAAACCAACCAGTTTTTGTTTTGCTATTATTAATGCATAAACAATTTAGGGCAGGTGTAAAAAGACCATCCTAACATAAAGTTGAATATATGAAATTCTTAGAATGCAGTAAAACGGTTTTCTTCATTTTTTCCTTTCCAAAGTGGGAATAAAAAAATAAAAAAAAAATTAAAAAAAACCCAAAAAAAACCAACAAAACCAACCCTACACACAGAGAGAATACTCCTGTAAGCTGTGAAAGAATTTGCACCCCCCCCATGTGAGGAGTGGCTCAGACATTGCTCTCACATCTTCCTAATGCTACTGTGAAATCAAAGAAGAATCTTGCTCTGATAAGTAGTGACAAAGGAACTTCTCAGTTTAATAATGAAATAAATAGGACAAAAGTAAAAATAGTCAAAAATTTAATACATGTGCTATACTCATAAATTATGGAAATAAAACTATCACAAGATGTGACTAAGCTGTAGGTAAAGTAAAAGTGCTACAACATTGTATGAACCAAAAAACTTGGACTCTGCTTCCCCAAAGAGAGACAATACTGAGATAAGTTTATACAGTGGAGACCTCTTAAATACACAGCCCTGAACTTCTGTACAGTAATTTGTGATGCTGATAAATCAGCCTGTTCTTAAGTCACATATTCATTTCAAAGAGATTTTTATCAGAGGACTCAAATGAACAGAGATGCCTTTAGGCGTTTGCCAAGTTCCAGATCTCCAATAAATTAAGCTTTCAAAATGTTTGTGTTTCATAGCAGAAATGGACTAAACTTTCTTTGCTAAAAACAAAAGCATCCCAAATGAAGCAGACTGTGACAACAGGATCCAAGACATATGCACTCAAAAGGAAAAGAAAAAACCTTAATACCACTGTCTTTTCAGAAAAGAAATCCTTATACTTGTTAGTAAGGTATACTGTTATTACTTCAGATGGGGCATAGAGGTTTTTATTTAGTCATCTGGCATCTGGGGAACTCATGTCCCTCTTTATTAGCAGTTAAGAGAATTACCAGCAGCAATCATATACCAAGCTTCAAAAGGCTGGTTTAAGTGGAAACGTTCTTGTGTTATGAACATTTACTCCAGGTTTTTCATTTAAGTGGGCTACACTGTAAATTCTGAATTGCAACATAATATAGCCAGTTGTATCATAGAAGATTTTTTTTTTAAAGACAAACTTACAAAACACAATGATAGGTTAAATAAATAGAAAAACATCAGTTAAAAAACAGACTTAATTTCTTCTTCTGTGCAATTGCGTACCAATATGAAAAATATTACTTTGATCTCTGGACATTTCACGGTTCAGTCTCCTGGATTTCACTAAAAATAATACTGACAACAAAAATAAAGGAAAAAAATATTGTTGACAAATCAGTGCTTTGGAGCTATTAAAAGCACAGATCAGATCTGTAGTTCCCTTGCAGCAGAACATGACCCAACACCTTAAAAATCAAACATTGGTAATAATGTTAATATATAAAATATTAGTTTAAAAACTATAGAATGACCTTCTCAGCAGAAATGGAGTGTATACACTGGGATCTATGACATACAGCATATCTGAAGGCAAGTTCACAGAATGCTGAAAGGCTCACTGCACTTTTTCTATGGCAAGGAAATACTGCAGCTTTAAAATAAGCTGCACAATACTCATCTCTATCTCTTTCACATGAAAGTGTGTAAAAAGCAAATCAGCAAATAAACTCTAAAATAGATTTATACCAAAATCCTCTTTTTTACATTGAGTTTACAGCTTCTATCCATTTGCCTGTACTATTTCTGGAGTTTCCTTCAAGAAAAGTCAAAGTTGCATTTCTGGGCCATGAACATGTTCACGATACAATGTACTGGCAAGACAGAACTTCTGCATACTAACGAGATCCACTCCTTGTTGCTTTTCTCTGTGTTTTTAACAACAGTTTTTCCTGTGGGACAGGAGGTCAGATGTCGATTCCTTTGACAAGAGATGCCTCCAGGGTGATGTTGAACTCCTGCAAGGTCTGCAGCACCCGAATCAAAGAATTCACCAGCGTGTGATCCTTAATCAGGGCTATGTCCTCATACATCTGGGCTGTAATGGGGCAGTCTGCAAGCAGGGCGATCCAGTGGTGCAAAAGGTGGTCTCGGGCCAGTGGGCAGTTTGGGAAGAAAAATAAAGCCAAGTTAATTTCACATCTGCACAGACATCATTTTTAATCTTTGCTTTTAAGCAGACCTACCATGCTCTCCACTTATCTTTATGAGACAGGGAATGGGGAGTAACTGCCCCCTGTGCAACATCTTTACCATTTCATTAAAATATCAATAACAACAATTATAAAGAATATAGTATAAATTTATACCTGGCTCCAAGACACACCAGCATCTGAAACTTGCCATCCTTCCCAATGTTCCTAGGGGTGTTGTTGATAGCAGTGATAAAGCGACAGAAATTCCTGGCCCTTGTCTGCCAGTTCTCCTCTGGGACCATCTCGTTCTGCTCAAGGGTCTCATAGTATGTTTGTGCTTTTTCTTAAAAGAATGGTGGGAGATAATGAAGTTTCATCAGTGCAATTAGGAGAGAATTAAAACTGAAAGGCCTAGGATCAAAGCTCATCCATGAATTTCCTGAATCATTACATTTAGGCACTGTTTTTTTCTGTTTGATTCAGGCCTGTGTTCCCCCTGCAAAAAACTGGGATTCCCCTTCCTTCCCTCTGAACAATGCTAAAGAGGTTCACCCATGTAATGAATTTGAGTGCAGTAAAATGATCATATAAGGGGAACAGCAATGTTAAAGCAGCTACTCAAAGTATTGAAACATTAAAAATAATTAATTTTTTAAAATGTGTTTGTGAAGTCAGTTGATTTATTTTGCTTTGTCAAGGGATCTAGACCATTGTGTGAAAAATGCATGCTTATAACCCCTTTATTACAATGTCCAGTACATACAACAGCACTAGATCCATCTGCTGTGCTCTGAAAGACAACTCATTCTCTTACAAATGTGATTTCTTGCTTTCTCTGCTGTCAATTAAGAGCAAGGTTACCCCATTCCAATTCACCACCCTGTTTATGTGCCTCTTCCTCAGCAGGAAAGTTTGTTTCACACTGTAACTGCTAGAAGGACAAAGCCCAGTTGCTGCATTAAGTACAGCCAGCTTTGGCAGAAGACAGAGGCTCTCTCTCATGACAGTAGGAGCAGGTAGGAGCTCTCATGGCCATGCAGCTGCTGAGATGCCTCCAAGAAGTCTGCTCTTCACACCAGCTGAGACACAACAGCAGTGATAAGGAACACAGCTGGATGTAGTGCAAAGATACAAACAGGCTCTGGGATGTCATCCTCCCACTCACCTAAAAAATCCCAAATGAAGACGTTCTTGAAGAGTCTCGGTGATTTAAACCCGTGCTGGAACACTTGCTCCAGAGCTGAAACAAGTCCACTTTCTCCACACAGCAGCAGGGTCAGGCTGCCTCTCTGCCAGCACACACAGAAAGCATACACAATCATCAGTTCACCTTGGGACTCTGGGACACAGGTGTCCCATTAAGTTTTTAAATAAACAGATGCCTAAAGTTTAAATCTGCTGTCAAACAGTGACCCTGAACGGGATGGCCCAGTTCTCACAAGTCCTGAGCATTCAAAAATGGATTGACTTCTCTAAGAAGGAGGCTGAGGAAAGCATTGTCAGGGCCTCATCATCATCATCAAACAAAGCCTCAAACAGGCCAAGATAATGAGCAGGCTTTACCTATAATAATCATCACTCTGAAAATTAGGAAAATATTTTCCTCTTTTTTTTAAATAACAGATCACAGACCCAGTGTATCATGTGCCTCTGATTGCTTATCAACAAAAGCATTTAATGCTCAGTAAAAAATAAAGTCCTGCTTCAGCACATGATGGTAAATTCTGTTCTGCAAAACCAGTGCATGGCCACTTGAGATTATTATCAATGTGATCACTGACTAGAATTACACTGGATAGGAACCTGTCATGCCATAATGAATTCAGGTGAAGAATGAATGAAGAAGTCAGGTGTTACAGCAATGTAAAAAAATCCTGACTGCCAAGAGCCATCCATCCAGATCCAGCACTGCTCTGCACCTCTCTGGCTCACAAGGGCAGGACAGGGGCATGCTGCTTAGGTTTGTTTCAGAAAATCACTGCTGTGCCAGCTGATCACATGTGTAATGCAAAAGAGTCTTGAAGAGCACTTCTTTCACTTTCTTGGGGAATGTGGGTGTTTTCAGGGTGGCTTTTGCTTCTTTCCCATTTTCTAAAGTGGCCCATGGGTTTTCATGTTTTAAGTAGCAAGGATAATGCAAAACAGACATTAAAAACCCACTTAGAACTCAATGCAGATGTAAAATGTCAGTTAATTCAGAACAACCTAAACAGTAGGCTGTGCTCTTGACAGTGTATGGGTAGAATCCTTGGTAGAATTTGACTAATACCACAATTTCCAATACCAGAATGTTAACATTCAATTTAGCAGAATGCTCCAGTTAGAAGAAAAACACAGGTATTTGAGGCTGTACTATCTTGGTGTCTCATTTTTGCTGCACTTCAGGAATTCTCAAGCACATGGCTGTTCATTCAGTTTAGTTACTTCTGCTACATATTCTCTCATGTTTACTAATCAGAGTTTTAGGACAGGAGTGCCATTACATAGAGAACAACCCCTCACCTCCTTCTCTGGCTTGTGGAAATGCTTGACAATACCATTAACAGCTTCACCAATAGCTTCTTGTATCTGACCAGTATTTAACTCTGCAAAACACAAAAATATATCCAGTACAGCTTCAGAAATTGTACCTTGTGTGTGAGGGTTATGGCACGGCACAAAGCACAGCAGAGGAGCACAAACCAATATAACTCATTCTGTTAAGGAAACAGTGCTGGGCTGTGGGAAATGGAAACCCAACCCTACTTTTATTTATTGTTGAGGAGGTAGGAATGGAGATCGTTTGGTTTTATATTGAAGTTAACACTGTGGTGTTTCAAAACACCAGCAGTGGAAAAGGTTTTTACATGTTATGTGAATTGTCAGACCAGGACCCAAAGCAAAGAAAAGGAGCTTTGTTTAGGATTAACAAACCTGGGCATCCTGGAAATACTTCCTGTGGTAGCTTTGCTGCAAACCCAAGTATGGTTGGGAACAAAGTAACCACCTGATTTATGAGGAATGAGACTACCACAGAACACTGACCTCAAGAGCAAACAAAGAAGTCCATGAATAGAAACCACTAGCAAGATTCTTCATACACAAAGGACAGAGAAAAGGCAACAAATTTCTACCTTCCTCCATAGCATTCATTCCACAGGTGAAGGACAACACAAAAAACACCCGGACCAGGAGCACAGTCAAGACACATCTGCCACCCTTTCAGACTTCAAAAGTTAAGTAGACTGAACAGGATGCTCAGGATTGTAATTTGGAAGTTAGCTGGAATACAAGCAGGACACTGGGCTGAGTTTCACAGGTCCTCTCCAAACTCCAGCTGTGTTTGCAAGCCCTCAGATGATGACGCAGAACAGGACAAGACAGGACAAGCCCCAGCACTCACTTGGCTTATTGTTTGGTGAGATAGTGACAAATCTCCTGATCATGCTTGGAGACTGCTGCAGGGGAGGCGTTCGGCACTGCCGCTCATCAGCCTCCGTGTGGGAAGTCAGCAGCTCTCCTACCAGGATCCTCTCTAAGCTGCCATCATCCATTCCCTTCCCAAGCCACCTTCCACAGGGAAACCTAACAACACCAAGGAGATAAATGGATCAATCCACATTCAATTCCATGCCAAACACTTTCAACTGCAGTTGCCTAAAGCCCAAATCCTGCTAGCATAGTTATTAGAAAGACTTCATTCATCCAGCACCAAGTAATAAAGTCTTGGCTTTGGCTTTTGCCAGCACAGGCAGCAAAAGTAAAACATCTTTTCAGTTCCAAGTTTGTGCTGAGTGTTGCAGTAGATGATCCATCCACAAAGGAGATTTTGCCTGAGTCCCAGCATGATTTGAGGAAAAATGGGTAAAAGGGGAACTCCTACCACACCCCACAGATGGGTGAGGAAATACACTGAATATGCTACGTAGCGAGGCAGCTGTAAAACAACCCCACAGCCCAAACATATGCTAAAATGCCAAAACACCAGTACTTCTACTGAATTGGGGTATTAAATCAGACACTAGAAAGCACACATGCTCATTTGCTCATTATCACTGTTTCTGAACCAATGTTGATGGCAGTTTAATCAGCTTAATTGGAAAATTGAACAGCATCCAGAAATAGAATCTTCCCTCTTCATTTAATTACAAATGAACTGGCATGGAGAGTTGCATGGACTTACCCACCAATTTGACATCAACATGAGCCTGACAGTTTCCCTAAACAAAGGACGGGGCAGCAAACTATGCTGTATCTAACACAAATAAATTTAATTTTCACTGTAAGTTTTGTTCCCTTACTCTCCCCAAGTAAACACAGGTTTCTAACACTCATAAGGCCTTGTATTCCAGCCTATGTCCAAAGGTGTCTCTATAACACCTGGAGTACCCAGACCTAATATAAAATACCACCTATATTTGGTAAGCAGCAAGCTCTGACTTGCTGTTTCTTGCTTGGTCAAGGCAGATTATTTCTAAGCTGCACAACAGTCAACTCATCCTCTCCACCAACAGTGTGACACGAGACATGAACATCTGCAAACTGCAAACCCTGCTTGAATTAATGAGAACCAGGATTTGCTTAATGCCAGAAGCCAAACAATCTTTCTGTGCCTTCAGGTCGAGGCAACTGTAGACACAGAGTCCCAGGAGATCAGACCTTTCTAATCAAACAAGCCCTACTGTGCCAGCTCCCTGCAGGAATTCTACTTACCCCACATGAAATGTCAGGATGATACTTACTTGTAAGTATGCCCTGTTATTTCATTTCTGACCATAACATATTCCACAAGCCACTTGGCATACAGCCCTGAATTATCATGTCCTATTTGCACTGTGGTCAGTTTTCCCAGGTTCTGGCACTGCAAATTAAACAAAGAGTTTGTCAGAGGAAACTGAAAGAAAGCAGCATGTTGTGGGAGTAAACTGTTAGGGAACATGCTCAGACAGAAACTCAGAAATGTGGTTCCTGTTTCTGCTGCATGGTTGGTTCTGGGCTTTTTAGTGGTAGGCTGCTTTACTTGTTTTTGGTTTTGCTTGTTTTATTAAATACTATTTGGTCTGCACAGAGCACATCAGCTGAACTAGATTTTTCAATTCAATTGTACCCAATGAACACAACACACAGGCAGAAATCAGAGCAGAATCACTTCTTTGTTTTCCCACAGAAGAGGATATGACACCTCCCACAGTTGTAACATAAAGACAGTCTTGTCTATCCCTTGCACTAAGGAACTGTCAGTCATTTTGCTCTGCATGTTATTAAATATAGGTTAAATGTGCTATGCACAGGCATAAACTATCTGTGACTAACTACAAAGATATTCCACATTCATTCCACAGGTGAAGGACAATACAAAAAACACCACTGGACCAGGAGCACAGACACATCTGCCACACTTTCGGATTTCAAGGTGCTATAGCAAGGGCAGAATTTAAAACTGAACAAACAGAACACTCAAATCAGGTTTTGTATCAAGCAACACAAACCTCAAAAGTCATTTCTAATAAGTTCCTGGGAATCTGCAGGACTCCTGTTTCACCTAGTTCCCCCGAAATACAGATCCAAGGATTGGCTGTGAACATTGAGCCGCCGAGTTTCTTGCTGGGAACAATCAATATATGGTATGGTATCACTACAAACACAAAAGAAAGAATACTTCAAAAATGAAGAAGAATAATTATGTAACCTCTTTAGTCAAAAGAGGGGCAAAAAATAAGCCATCAGACAGCAGTGCAGTACCATGAAATGTTAAAAGAACATCAGAGATCCCATTTAATCATGCTGACACTTGCACACTAAGCACTGACTGAGAATGGGGAAGTCTACACATACACAGCAGCCACTAAGAAGGAGAGCTGACAGCAGAACAGTGTCAAGTGAAGAAAGAAATTTGGATGGAATAATGCCTTCTTATGAGTGTAATCCTTTTTATTTACCAACCTCACAACACGGCACAAAGATGGTTACTTATCCTCAGCTGAGTGACAAAGAAGTAAAGACAATTTATTCCTGTATCCAGGAGTGCACTGTAGCTCAGCACTGTACAACTCCCTCACGCCCTACTCAGGTACTAACTGCAGCCTTTCTTCACAGCCATGGATGGCAGCAGCATTCACTGCCACGGCTGAACAAATCCAGTGAATACAGCATAATGCTGCAAATTTCTCTCTGCCATGTCACTCTTAGTTATGCTAACTTTAGGGCTTATCAATCTCTCAAAAGAACAGCAATTTTTTTTCCTTCTAAATAGTACCACACATATGCTCAAATGCTTTCTGGTCCCCTGGTTTACCTGTGACTAATTCCATGCAGTATCACCTGAGCTGCAGTCCCTCCTCTGACTCTCGAGGCATATGCTCTCCACCACCCAGCACCTCCTGCCCAGCCCTCTGTTAACCAACCTTTTATAACAAAATCCAATTCTCTGAATGGTCACTGTGTTTCTTGGCTTTCTGCCCTTCTTTCATAGTGCATAAGCAGATTACAGTCAGGGCTTTTCAGCTGAGGCATTTAATGCATTTCTCCCTCAGCATCTCCTCAGCTGCCACTGCCCTCGAGAAAGCATTTGGTGGTTGGGTTTTCTTAAAAGCTCAATGCTCATAGCATTTCAGAATGAATTAAAATGTTTCCCTTTTTATTTTCTGTGCTGATAGTCCTAAAGTAAGTGACAATTGAACTGCATCCAGCAGACCAGATTTTCACATTATCCAGAACTTGCCTGCGAGACCAAAAGCTATTTTGCTTGGATGTCTGTTTGCTTTGTCTTTCATACACACAAGTGTGAATCACAACACACCACCAAGGGTAGCCTTTCACATATCCCACCCCCAATTTCATAAGCCTTGCTAAAGTCTTTCCTTATTTTGCCTTCCCAGTGATGTTGTGTGGCAGCAGGCACACAGATCTTTGAGAACTCTGTGACACAGTTAAATGTTATAGCTATCAACAATAGCTTGAAAGTTTCTCTAGGGTATCTTTTTAACAACTAGAAGGAAAAAAAAATGATGAGGAGTTCTGATGCAGCCCTCAACAGGCATTTCATTGTTGCCCCAAACCCAGAGACAGGTATGCAGCAAAGTAACCTGAGCACAAAAAAGGAAAGGTTTGTTTTCTTTTAATTCCCAGCATGCATTAATATTCTTACCTTGATAGTGAACAACCCATCCTGTGATTATTTAGTATCATGCAAACAAGTCCACCACAAAAATTTCAGCTGAGAACTCACCCCCAACTAAAACTATTAGAGCTATGTATTTTACTAAGTTCGAAACAAAAGTGACAGAGACAGAAACTCTTGCCCACCACAGAAGATCATGGAAACAGCAATACAGCACACACAGATGGATCCCAGGGCAAAAAAGCAGAACAACTACATTAGGGCATGCTGCTCAGAGCTAGCATTGTGAAGAATTTGAGTTTTGAATTTTGTTAGAATTTTGGACAAGGACTCAACCAAATCTAGAAATCAGAGTTGCAGGGAAAGCAAATACTTACAGATTGTTGTGAAAACATTGGTAAAGCAAAAGTAATCCACAGCATTGAATGACAGGAGATGATACAAGAATTGCTCTTTCTCATCATCGCAGCGGAGGAACGCGTAACGCTTGTAGAGTTTTCTGACAAAGCAAAACACATAATCTGTCACAGTAACAAGATGCTTCCAGTGAAATGTTTTCTACTGTGCAAATTTATTAGGTACACTGTGAATAATGGGCAAGCAATTACAAATGAGAAGCGATACTGGGAGAGTCAGGAGTTTTCAGTGTGCCAAGATACACTGAGTCTCTGCAAGGCTGACATCTCCAAAGTGAATCAGCCCAGTTCTCATTATCTTCCACCCCTCAGATGTAACATTTGGTTTAAGGGTCTTCTCCCATCCAAAAAAACCCCAAGATGGACAAAGGAATTTTGCACTTTCTTGAAAAATATTCTGACTTCTTTTGACCATGTAAAATGACAGAACTGAAGTGAAGAGAGTTCTCCTAAGTTACTTCTGAGCAGAGGGTGCCATGGGAGAGCTCTCCAGCACATGATGTGTGACAGAAGACTGTTCTCAAAGGACATAAGGCAAAAACTGGGGCTATCTGCTTGTATTTGGCTATAGCTGATCACCCAGGGCCTACAGCAACCTGCACATTAATCCAGGGAATAGTTCAGTGTTGATAGTACACAGCTCCTGACATAACCAAAATGACAGGCATGCAAAGGTGGCAACCAATAAATAATACAAGTGTTGGGCATAATCATAAATGAAGAGCATGCCAAAATATATCAAAATCCAACTGATGCTGCAGGAATTTCTAAACCCTCCAGAATGCAGGAATTAGGTATTAGAAATGCTGACCCAGCCATGGACACGTTGTTCCTGCCAGGAGGGCAAGCTGACAACTCCCCTCAATTTCAGGTATCAATTTACAAAAAAGTCAGCAAGTCACAAGGCAGAAACTTGCAAAACAAATCTATGATAGTCAACATACAGGCATGTTCTCATATAACAAACCTGACACTAGAGACTGACAGGAAATGTTCAATGAAAATAAAGAGACTGAGCCTTAAATTAACCTAACCTGCCTGTAGCCACAAGAGTGGCAAAGCCACAGAAGTCTCACAGGTGCCCATGTCTGTGTTGCATTTGCACAATCTGAATCACATGTTTGACAGCCTGTCAGGGTATGTGCTGTTCTGTCTCTTCCAAGGGTAAGGTTTCTCTGTTTCCCTGGACACACAAACATCTCTGGACATGTGATTTCTCCCTGTTCCCTTTGCACACTAGAAAAAACCAAACATGTAACATTTTCCTTATATTTGTTGACAAATGTCAAGTAAAGAGAATGGGATATTTAAAATATCTAACAGCTGCTTCAAAAGGAACAGCACACAGTCTTGTTAACTGTAAACTGGCAGAAGTTGCTCCATTACTTTTAGTACCTCAATGAAATCAGCACTGCTTCCTCTAGAAACAAGTGGAGCACACTTTCAAACCACACTGCCTAGAACAGCTCTCTAAGTAGGATATCTAAATATGCAGCACAAAGCACACAAGATTGCAGAGAACTGATGTCATCCTGTACAAGTTGTCCTTTGTCACTGTCATTTTAAACATACTTTTGCTGCAGTCTCCCTCTGTTCCAGAGAACCAGAATCTGCCTGATAGAAGAAGAGTACACTGGCCAGTGTTAAAAGAGGTTTTTTCCTTCTCTTTTGTGGGGGTACATGGAGAGTGGTGGTGTGTGGAAAGTCCTCTCACAGCACGAGCTCTGCATGGAGCAAGCACTGCTAAATTTAACCTGATCCAAACTGTTGACTTCACTGGAGAGGCTTAGCCTTAATTTGGACATAGAGGTAGATTTATTAGCTGTCCTCTCTCCATCCTTCAGCTTTTCCATATCCACTGAAGGTCACAGCTTCATCAGAAAGTCCAACATAATACAAGACAGGGCAAATATCAAATAATTAGCTGCTGGGGTTCAGGGGGATTGGGGATTCCTTGGAAGATCGTGAGTGGAAGGAGAGGGAAGGAAGAGCAGACAGCACAGGTTAAGCTGTGTCCAGAAAGAAGTCTTCAGTTAAAGTTAATGACAATTACTATGGCTTTAATTTCCAGACAGTAAGCACTGTACGTGATTGTTATGAAAGCAAATCACTTAGGCTGCTGAGCAGGCTATAAATGTAAAACCCATTTCAAGAACCCCAGCTTTGAATCCTAATTCCCAAACAGCTCACACACGTGGAAGGCCAATTTGTTCCATGCCTTCTGCTAAGCAGATGCAAAAATAGGCACACCTGGATTTTTGAAACCAAACAATCACATAGATTTTAATTTTTTCAAAAGCTTTGCCCAAGATAACCCATCTTACTTTGTGAGTTCATGATCTGAAAGCAACTGTTTCAGATGCCTAGAGAGCAACTTCTTTTCCATTGAGAGGCGAACCCAGGCTCTGGCCTTGCCAACATCTGTTTTGATCTCACTTATGTTCTGGATATGCCTGGAATAAAAGAAAAAGACATGCTTGGTGTTGTCAAAGCATGACAGCTCTTTTGAACCAAGCTCAGCTGAAGTTTTCCAAAGAACACAAAATATCAGGTAAATTATAGGAAAAAGAAACATAATCACCTTAATATTCAGCACAAGAAAAAAATCCCTGCAATCTAGCTCAAAGAGTATAAGAGCCTGAAAAGGAAATATCTGCAATGCAGTGCCCTATTTACAAAATTCTAAACCAGGCCCATTGTCTCACATGATTTAGGACTCATTCTGGACCTTATCTCTGCAATATTTATGGCTGAATGCTTTGGAAAATTAAACAGTCTTTGCATGCTCAGTAGAAGCTTTTCTTGCACACAAGGCACAAATGGTATATTTTAATAAGGCAGGCAAATCCTCAATTCACTCTTCTCTACTGAAAAAAAATGGATGCTCTAAGGGAAAAGAAGGAAAAGGCAATTCCTGCCAAGGTTGCTTCAGAAGTTCTGCATATTGCTTTTTCAGTGTACTGAAAAGAAGGCATTGGGTAGAAGTTGTAGTTTTATTCACACTACAGTACTGAATGTTAGATAAACCCATTCTTTAGATCAAACCAGTTCTTTAAACTGCATTCTTCCCTGAGAAGCAAAAGTGGACTCAGAACTATACCACCAACCCAGCAATGACTGGGAGCACACAAACACTACACCCACACCTCTGTGGGAATTAAACCAATACACAAAACGTTAAAAATATGAAAACTCTGTCATGGTATTGCCATAACTTAATAGCTCTGACAATATAAAAGCTCCTCAGTATGAAACCTGTTTCTGTAAAGGTCAATGAAAATGCTGAACTATCTACTTTAAAACAGTTCAACAGGTTCCTTCCCCAGAGCCCCCTCCTGCTCCATGAAACTATAAAGGTTCTTGGATCCATCATAAAATATTTCACATAATAAACCAAAAGCTTGCAAACATGCAGAAAGGCAGCAGTAAGCAAACAGAGGCTCTCCAGCACAACAACTGGAATTACTTACAGATAATTAGTATTACTTATCTTCCTAAAGGACTGCATTAACCTGAAATCCCAGTAAAGATCTAGAAATTCTGCATTTCACAAAAGCTGTCATATTATAAGGCCATATTTTTATTTACAGCTTTGTGCAGAAAGAAGCCGTGACTGTAAAGCAATGGTTGTCAATTCCAACTATCAATTTCATCTAAAATTATCTAAGTGCCTTCCCTGAAGTGCACAGGATGGTGCACAGCAGACACAGAAACAAGTGTGCAAATCTCAGGGGGTTTCTGGGCTGTTTAACAGTTCAAACTCACCTCATATCCTGAATGAGAGAGATTCTGAGAGGTGACATGGCTGGACTTGTATCAGACTTTCGTCTTTCTGAATCAAGAAGTATTCCTAGATTGAGAAGAAAACAATTTCTTGTTAAGAGAAATCCATCTAAAGATTCTACAATCAATATAAAAAGAAGGTGAATTAATGCCAGTTTGCACTCTTGTACTACTGGTGAAGGTACTGTGGTGTATTTCCACCCCAAATGACATGAAAATCTAACATGCTACACAGATGTTTCCACAGATCAGCATAGACTGAGCACCAACACATCACTGAGCTTAGATTCAGCTGAAATTGCTATGACACCAAATGGCTTAAGACACACAGTAATCAAGTATTGATTTCTAATGACTGCCCTGTTTTCCTGCTGGGCAGTAACCCTGAGTGGCACTGCTGACACCAGAGAACAATGTCAATATGCTGTACTCAGTACACCAGACACCCTGTGCTTCCTGAGCTATTGCTCTGCACACTCCTGTAGCACCACTACTTTTTGAATATTACACTTTGGGGTTTTCAAGCAATATTATTGCTTTTATCTTTGAAATTACGCTCCAGAATGAAGTTCTATGTTGAATACAGTCCCTGCCCTCAATCCCAAGGCGGAAAGCATAGAACTACTTTTATCTTTCAAATTACACTCCAGAATGAAGTTGAATACAGTCCCTGCCCTCAATCCCAAGGTGGAAAGCATAGAACTGACTGTGACTTATTCTGATACACAAAACCACTATGAATTAAGGGACATTCAGGAGACCTTAACATTTCCAAATCTATGGTTTTGGTTGCTTACAGGATCTTGTGCACATTACTAATACTCAAATATTTGCTTACAGCAGCTTTAAATAAAAAATAAAAGGCACCCACTGCCTTCCCCAAACCTACTGCTCTCTCCAAATTTATATGCTATGCCCCCATCTGACACAAGAAGAAATGCTTAAAAATTACATTAATAATCCTAAAAACATATTATCAGTAGATCTTATGCACAATATTGCTTCTACTACAACAGTTGACCCAACAAATACTAAAATATGTTTCTCCAGTTGAAGTTTTTAATAGTAAGCCCCCTGTTCAGTTGTTTTTCAAGCCATAATGTAAAACTTCAGAGTGTACAGCAAAATTTTCTGTGCTTAGTTTTCCACCCTGACCCATAAAATTATTTTCTCTGCCAGTCATGCAGGGCCTGTGTGTCTCATGGAGGGTGAGGTACCAGAGCAATCCATTTCAAAGCCTGTCTCTGAAGCATCAGCTATTTCTGGGTTTCTGACTACCATGGTAGTCAGATCCCAGACTCAAACAAGTGGGCACAATACAAACCAGTTTATTTTTCATAAAACACACTGAGACAACATATCAGGCCCATATTAAACCTCTAGCAACCATAACACTTGACTCAGTTATATTGAGTGAAGGGTATTTCCAAAGGGGAAAAAAAAAAAACTCTGCTTGGTGTAAATCTGCAGGCAGCTCTTACTTACAGCTTTTAATCATCTTCTTCCAGCAGATGCCAATCTTACCTGAGGTACTGAAGCTGCCTGATGTGGTTCTTCTTTGTCTGTTTTCTAAGTAATGCAACAGATGAGACCACAAAGCAGACTTTCCCTAAAATTAAAAAATATTAGTTAATCACTACCAGCTGAATTAAAAAAAAAAAAAAAAGAAAGAAGTCTGAAACATCATTGAAAGTATCAGCCATGACAAAAACTTGCTTTAAAGATGTTTCTCCCTATAAACCCAATGGTAAAAACCAAAAATAAGACAAAAGTGGGAGGAGCTTGGGAGCTGTAAAGAGGCTGAGAAGGAAAAGCAAGAGTCAGACTACTGGGATCTAATGATTCTGGTAACAGGAAAAAGTCAATGGAACTGCTTCCCTCTTAGTTAATAACCATGACAAGAAAACATTCAAAGGCTTGTAAAACACTGTGGAGTTTTAAACCTGAGGCTGTGACCTGTCCTGTGGGTCTCTCCCTGCCTCTCCAGCAGTAAATGACAAGGGACACAGAGCCAGCCTGAGCAAGACTCACACAGGCCAAGCCCTGCTCCTCTCAGGGTAATTCAGGGCTATGGATAAATGCTGCCCATTTTTAGAACCTCTAAAGATTCCCCTCAATTTCATCACCAAAGCACCTGCATAATCACAAACACACTAAGGTATCCCAAAATATAAGCAGGACAGTGAAAGCTTATCAGCAAAAAATACCCCAGTTATACACACTGTAAAACCAACTTAAAAGTCAGAATTTGGGATGTAATATTTGGGCCAAGATAAATCCATCATATGATGTTAAAAGGTGCTCCTTGCCCATTATTACTTTCTTAAACCCCTGGTGGCTTAAAGCAGAAAGTGAGAAAATCTTTCACTGGGAAAGATTCTTGGATCCATCATAAAATATTTCACATAATAAACCAAAAGCTTGCAAACATGCAGAAAGGCAGCAGTAAGCAAACAGAGGCTCTCCAGCACAACAACTGGAATTACTTACAGATAATTAGTATTACTTATCTTCCTAAAGGACTGCATTAACCTGAAATCCCAGTAAAGATTTAGCAATTCTGCATTTCAGAAAAGCTGTCATATTATGAGGCCATATTTTTATTTACAGCTTTGTACAGAAAGAAGCCATGACTGTAAGGCAATAGTTGTCAATTCCACACTATCAATTTCTTCTAAAATTATCTAAGTGCCTTCCCAGAAGTGCAGTAATGATAGTTCATCTTGACTTTTTTCTTTTTTAAACTATATTTTAAATTCTCTAACCATTTCCATCCTATAGCTCCCTGCAGCTGACATAATGAACTATTGACCATGAGGGATTATTCCAGAAGTGGCACGCCTCCAGAAGTATAAATCCTAGTGTCTGTAACATCTGTGATGACAGAAATCTATTAAAAATATGCATTCAGTGGTAAAGATATAAAAAAATCCATTGTGTCTTGTGTGTACCTGACAGATACAACATGGAAAGCCAAAACTGCAAGTCTTATTACAAACAGATAAAAAAGAAGATGGAAATACCACCCAGCAAAGATTTACATCCAAAACTGTGTTTTCTCCCAATAAACACACACATGCACACACAGTCTAGTGTTCAGCAACCAGCTGCCATGGCAAGGAGAACTGCAACAGATCACAGAAAGCAGCAACAAAGGGTCCTGCAGCAAACTGATGCCAACAACCATGATGAATGTGAGGACTCATGCAGTGTCTGCCCGCTCCTTCAGCACCGTGGACCTCTCCTTTAACTTCACCAAATAGCAATGATGAGGCAAGCTGGATCTATAAGGGGAAGGAAGACAGCCTAAGGAAAGTAGTGGGATAGAGAATGGGCAAGGGAATAACCAAAGCCTTCTGAAAGTCCAGACTACTTCAGTCATTAGATCCTACATCACAAACCCCTGCATCGCTCGGGACAACGGAAGGCATGGATTCCCTTTGCATGTGGAGAAATCAGTAGGTAGCTAATGTAGGACTACTGGGGGTCATCAGCAGGGAAGAGGTAGAAGCAGGGATTGGTGGAAGGAAAGCCATCCTCATTACTATGGTCAGTTGAGAAAGAAGAGTCTTCCTTGGCTCATTATTGAAAAATAAAACAAAATCGATGTATGAAACAGCAGGCTTTTGCATATTTCATAAAGGCCAGAGCACACAGAACTGGTGGTGCTTTATTACTTTTTTTTTTTTTTATTTTAAACTCTGGATCATACTGTGAGATACACTGCACTTCCTCCATCAGGCCTCTATTCTATTCCACCACTGTATTTATTCCACCATTCAGCGCTGCTTGCCAACATCTGCAATCAATCCAAAGCATTAACCTTATGGAGGGTTGGCCGTCTGGTGCTCTGAAATGCCCAAATCTGGGTTGAAGCAGAGTATACTGATGCTCTGTCTTCTAAGACGAAAGCAGTACAGCTTCTATCCTAAGTGATATACAAGAGGGAAGGGAGAGAATCACATGATAAATCTTCACATAGAAAACTGTTGTATAGTTTGAAGGAGAGCAGAGTTAAACACTGGTGTTTGGCTGCTGGGAACAGAGATACTGGATTACAGTTGTCTGGATTATGAACATATATTCTTTAAAAAAAAAAAAAAGTTATAATCTTCTCCACCCTTGCTACTCCTTTGTACAAAGGAGGAGTAAAGTTGGTAAAGGCCCTCCAAACTCCAACTTGTCCCAAAAGTGACTCCAAACAGAACAGCAAAACAATTATTAATTTCACACAAAACCCCAACACCTCTAGCTAGTGATCTTGTAACCATAATTTAAGCACCCCTACATTACCCAGGAAGAACCAAAACAGCAAGACTGTTACTTTGAAGTACTAAATTATCCTTCAGGAAAAAAATTCCCCCATCCCACCGACAGCACCTTTAGGATAGGCTGTCTTGTAGCCAATGTAACTTCATTAACAAAAATATTAAGAACACAGCAATAGTTGGGGTTTTTTTATCATCCTAATAAAGAAAACTACCAAAACACACCAAACCAAATGAAAACCCTGGGTTAAATGGAGAATCTTCCAAGAAGTCATCAGTGGAACACATCTACAGGTACATTTGCACACATCCCACAGCATGGAGACACACAGGGGGTAGGACCTGACATAAACAAGACTGCAGGACACACGAGTATTTTAACACATCTACATACACACTAAAGGTGTCCTCTGAAAGCAGAGAGGAACAGCATAACACAACTTCAGGAAAGTGTACTCTGCAATGTACAGGAATATTTATTCCTCACCTGTTTGACTTGCAGGCCGTGGCTCCATATTCTTTCCAAGAGGTCACACAGACTGGCTATCAGGGTGTTCTCTTCCACTCCTGTGATATTCACTTCACCATGACCAAGCTCCACGGCTTCTCGACCCATTTTCTCAACCAACATCCTCTTAGTCTCAAAAAGACAAGGCAAAGGAGAGGTAAATCTCTCCCAGGAATTTCCAAGATCACTTTAAAATTCACTTTTTAAATGACCAATAAGGAAGCACATGCTAACAAAGTTTTGCAGAATAACTGGCTGTATATAGGTGTTTCTGGCATTAGTGCATACCTGCCCCTCTTTTATCCCTGGTTTTCAAGCCAGGACAGCAGCAGTGCTCATCTGTTTTTCTAAAAAAAAGGGTTTGCAAACGGGCACATCATCCTCCACAGAGTAACCCCAACAAAGGGAACAGCAGGTCACACATTAACAAGCTGGATGCTCAGCAGCAAACCCCAAAACACAGATCTTGGGTACTTTGGTGACTACTGGATGCACTCCCCAAGAGCAGGACACTTTGTGCCTGTCCTCCCAGGAGAGGTGAATGCAGCCAAGTGTTTCCAAGCAGCACAAGTATGTCATTCCTGGGAGATGCTGCTCTGCCAGAAGGGCATTTGGATTAAACCAAACCCATTCTGGAGTGCACCTCTTGAGCTTCCCCACGAGCCACATTCTCCTAAACTGTGCACAATTTCATACTGGCCAACAAAGCCTTCAACAGTTCCTGAAGTACAGTCTTCCAGTCACAATATATTCATCACACAGCCAACTGGAGGAAAAAATGGTGAGGCCATCACTTCCACTCGTCTCTTACAAATTTGTTCATCTTTGTTTCTATTCTAGACTTGCTTTCAAATGAGGAATACTGCTTCCACTCGTCTCCTACAAATTTTTTTCATCTTTGTTTCTATTCTAGACTTGCTTTCAAATGAGGAATACTCCCTTAAGCACCTCTGCATAGTCTTGGTGAAAATTAAGTCCAAGTTAGTCCCTAGCTGCTTGTTCCCCTCAGTCCCTCTGGCAATTTGTCATTGTCACAGAGACAAGTCCACCTTCAAAAGCTTTCACCATCTATTGTGCCTCTATTAAGGGATGGGGATTATTTGGACAGTTCCATAAAGTGAAATCAGAAGTAGATGCACATATTAAATAGAGTTTTATGAAAAGTTGTACATAAGTACTGTATTACCTCCACTGACTTTAGGCAAGCAAGTGTCTAATTCATAATTATTCTCTTTGCTGTATTTTTATAAACATTAACATTTACTTCAATTAGTATGTTGTCAAATATATACTGGTGAGCATGTCTACAAATTAATGTCAAATTTCTTTGTTAAGTGCTTAAAAATGTACTCCTCAGAAATGGAGTTATGAGAACACTTGAGATTAATATGTTGTCAAATATATACTGGTGAAGCATGTCTACAAATTAATGTCAAATTTCTTTGTTAAGTGCTTAAAAATGTACTCCTCAGAAATGGAGTTATGAGAAAAGCTGCTGTATTTTCCCCACGAGCTTCTCTTTTGGACTATTCACTCCTGTTGAAATAGCACTGTCTCATTAGTTATAACTGAAATGTGCTATAATAGACTTGGGCAGCAGGATGGTAAAGACCCTTCAGAATATCCAATCTCTATCATAAATCTGCTTGATAAAGTCTCTGCTCCTTGCAGACTTTCTGAATACATTATCTCTTTATTAATTTCTCACCACCATGAAAAATCCTTATAGAGATAAAGAAGAAATAGATGGCAGAAAAGTGGGGGGGGTTCAAACATACTGGATACAAAATGGTCCAGAAAGGATGGATATGAGATACAGGATATAAGGTGCAGGAGAGCAGAAATATTCTCTTTTTTACCTTATTTCGACATTCCTTCAACAAGCCTTCTACAAACTTCCAGTTTGTTTGTGCAATTACTGATGGAGAGAGGTTGGAGAGCTTGGGCTGCCGGATGGTGCTGCCCAGGTTCCTGGCTTCTTGGATGTATTTCTGGATTGGAGGAGAAAATGGACACAGACAAAGTGCAAGTGAGACTACTTGGCTGAGAGAAAAAGGTAAATTTATCTTTATAACCCACACCTCTGGAGTAAGGAGGAAAGGATCTCCTCTTTCAGAAAAGGCCCCTTTTCATCCAGCATTATTTAGGGCTGAGACACTTAAAACTGCTATTTCACCAGAGGTCAAATCCCCATTTATACTGTCTACACAGTATTAAAACACATGTTGCTGAATTACAAAAACGCAATACAAACTGCCAAGGATATTCAGATGCATAGAGATTCAGCTACTCCCTGCACCACTGCCAATTGTCTTTTTTATTTTTTTTTCATTTAAATAAAAATATTTAAAAACTACCCAGACCAAGAGTATTCAAGTGGCAGACTGGTCTACATGGGGACTGCAAGAAAACTGCTCTTTCAGGAAGCAGCTGCAAAATGCAAATGATAGCAACATCTCTCAGCTGTGAACCAGCTGCATTTTTGAGGAAAATTATTTCCTGAACCCACTCTACTTGAAAGAGCTCTTCTGCTCCTATTACTGCCACTGTTTTCAACCCAGAGACAAGAGTGATATGACAAATTTTGGAAGCCAGGTTGGTTAGGGCACAGCTAACTGAGAATTAGTGACACAAAGTCCTGTACAGGCACTGATGGAACACTCAGGATTAGTACCTATACAAAATTAACAGGAAACCTCTCTAGCTTACACTGAAATAATGACCAATTGAAATGTCAGTGAATAGATCTGTCAAACACCAAGAGGGAAAACTCCACCTTCTCCACTGGCCTTGCACTAAAGAGCTATGATATATACATTTAATTATGCATCTTTATCCAGAACTATGATTACAATCATATTGTGCATTGGACATACCAGATAATGCTCTGACACAGATTTTATAGAGGGCATGAAGGGCCAATCATGCTGGTCCCAGTATAAACATAACTGCAACTGAAGCTCTGACATGGAAAAGTCCAGGTGCTGGCAGGATAAGTTGGTAGCAAAAAGCCAGGCAGATGTAAAGTGAAAGTGGTAAGACATATGAAGTAATAAAAGCAAGCATGCAAAACAGAAAAGGAAAAGAGTGAAGACATAATACAATGCAGAACTCCCAAGCATTCAACATAAACATAAATTCAAAAGTAATGAATCTGAAAGGAAAAAAGAAAAGATGGTGTTAAATCAGTGGATTGGTGTAAACTCTGCCCTCCACTGGGCACAAATGTTTGCAAGTAAAAAGTCTCCATTGCACTGATTTTTGTTGGCAGCTGCAAAGCTTCAATTTTTTGACCCCTCCTGCTCAGCCTGACCCCCAGTGTTCATCTCAGAAGAGCTCCCTCCCCTCTCTCAAGTTTACTGTGGAAGTCTGAGGTGCACCCCGAGAAGAGGTCCCTGTTCAATCACCATTATGTCCTCAAAGAGGTACAGCATACACCCCTAAAACAACAGCACTGTTACCACTGGTACTTGGTACCCCCAGCTCAGCATGTATTTCAAAGTATTTATTCCTCGGATATTTTTTGCCTTTTGCAAGAGAATAACTCCTGTAGGAAATGAACTTGTGAGGAATCAGCTAAAAAACAAAACAAACAAAACACCCCAGAGCCCAGAGGTAGATTTTTGCCTTTGTAATTAGCTCAGAAGATGCCATGCTTTAACAATTGTGTTGTTTAGCACAGTAATGAGGTTAGAAATCAACTACTATTCATTTCTGTTACATCTAAATAAAAAGCACTTTAGAGTTAGCTGAGCATATGGAACATGTCAAAGCCAGAAACTACTCGTAGAGGTTTTTTATTATGCAGACATTTTTCTGTTACATGGTCATGGATGACAGAGATGACACTATAATTCAACAAAATTTTAACAAACCAGTAAGTAAATTCCGGAACTGAGTACACTAGGAAGACAATTAAATCCATCACTACCATAAAAGGATGAACTGAACAAACACACTTGAATTTCAAAACACTATCCTAACAGACACAAGACTACTAAAATTCCAAACTAAGCTTTTCTAAGAATATTTAACAAGGCAAGAGAAAATTGTTTTTAATGAACAACACACAAACAAAAGCAAAACTCTGGGGTTATATACAAACAAAAAACCTCTAATATTTTGAGCCAGTCTATTCTTGGAATTACCCATAAATCAACACCTGGTGTAACAGTCTGCTGTCTGTACCGTATGAATCAGAAACTGTACTGTAATTAGTTCACTTCACCCAGATCTTTCAAAGCCACTTCACCACAAAGAAAAACTGTGTCAGCTGTAGGAGCAGCGGTGAGAGATGTTTATCAGCTCAGAAGGTGGGTAAATCAGCATCAGACTGCACTGTGCAAAAACAGGCAGCCACAAACGTGACAGTCTGGGTGGGCTTCACACTCTCACCTTAGCAATGAGGCTGTCTCTCACTCTGTCACCTTAAGATTTTTATTATGGTCTACAGAAGACAATTAGGTCAAAAGGCAATGCTCCTGATTTTAGGATGAAATTAATCCCTCTCTAGAGGGGGTTATCTTTCCTCCACGAAATACACAAAAGAAACACAGGGTGACTAAGTTATTCAGAGATGGGAAACAGTTGGCTGAAAACTATTAATTCTCCTCTTCCCACTCAATCCCTTTAAAATAAAAAAAAAGCAGAACAACTTGCAATCGTTATGATTATATTTTCAGAGAACTCTCCTATATGTGGGATGAAATAATTTTGTCCTGAGTGGGGGCAAAAATGACATAACTTTTATAATAAGAAAATTAAGTATTTTTGGTCTGGTACTTCATTTGTATTAAATACACTTAAGGGAGAGCAGACATGAACTGCAAGTAACTGTCTAGACATTTCATAAAGGTTGCAGAGCATTTCTCAGGCCATTAGGAAAGAAAAAAATCAGATCTCTAGAGCTGAGCAATTTTCACCTCTCTCTGGTCGTTGTCCAGACGCAGGTGCTCCGTGTGCTGCTTCTGCCTGTCCTTGCGCCTCCACTGAGCAGGAGCATTCCTCTTTGTCCACCTACACGTAGGGAATAACACCAGCCAAGTGTCAGGAGGCAGGGGAAGAGGCAGAGGTTTCCAGTTTATTCTATACATTCTACACATTCTCAACATGCTGACATCAGTTACATCAGCCAAAGGGCAGCTGCAAACACACACAAAGAATCTCTGGAACATTGGGAAACCAAAATGTTTTAGAATATCAGATCACATACATTTGCTCTGTATTTTTCTTTTTTTTGTCACAATTCCAAGGACAATTTAAGCCTTGCCCCTCCTCCTTCAAGGTTTTATAAGAAAATATCCTAATATATTTGCTGGTTCCTACATAAGATCAAATAAAGGGATCTGCTTTTATATTGACAATAATTGCAAGTAACTCTAAGTATACAAACTATCATCTCAAACACAAGAGAGCTTTCTTGAGTAAATTTGCTTCAAGAAGTCTGTATTTTAGACAGAAAAAAAAAACCAAAAACAAACCAGACATAGCAAAAATCCCACCCCACATAATCTGATCTGCTCCAACTTGAAAAAAACAACCCCAAAAGTGACTTTGCTTTCTAAGATCTCTGCTTTAGTGCTGTTCTATAGACCTTGCCAAGATTCAGCACCTGTTGCCTTAGCTTACTCACTTGTTGCTTGCTGGGCCAGTGGATAAAACATCAGACTGAAGCTTAGGGAAAAATCCAAGCTCGTATTTCCCTTGTCCAATTTTCATGTCCAGCAAGTGTGGGTGAACTGCAGTGTGATCTATTTTTGCCAGCCTTAATTCAATAGATTTCTCTGAAATAGTAGAAGGTTAATTTATTTAAGGTGCTTTAATCAGACATGTATCTATAATCACATATCTTCAATTAAAAGCAGATGTCAAATTAAAGAAAGAGATGGAAGTTGCTTATTGATTTCAACAGGGACATTAGTACAAGAGTGTTTCTGACATCAAAGAATGCCACCAAAAGGAGAAAAATGTTTCTCTTCTTAAGCTCAGACATCTTTCACACACAAAGCATGCAGGAAAACATCTGAGTTCTACTTCACATTAATTTCATCTCACATCTCAACATCACAGAAAACGTTTAGTCCCCTGCTTAAGCTCTACATCTCTGCTATTTTGGTCTCTTTTTTTTTTTTGAGGTTTCAAAGCACAAATCATTACTTAATCTATTGTCTATAACAAACAGCACTGACCAGTTGCACTAATTGTCAAGCAAGTGCCTTGTGGCCCTTACCAGCCTCATCAATGGTTGTGCACTTCTGATACATAGATGTGCGCAGGGTCGGCGTCCTGACGTTCAGCAGCCTGATTTTATCCACCCTAGAATCAAAAACTCTCAAAACAGGGTCTTTGTCATCTTCATCATGGCACATAATCTTATTGTCAATGAAGGATGCAAACATTTGGGTCTCCAGGAATCTCGAGAGGAAAGGCAAGTAAGGTTCAGGTTGGTCAGACAAGAAAGAAGCCTAAGAGACAAGAAGAGATAAGAGTGTTTGGGAGTCTGCAAAGAGAGAGACACATCCACCAGAAGCACCAATTTTTCTGATCAAGGATGTATGAGAGTGCTTTGGTGCCACTTAAAGCCTGGTTTTATTATATACATCAATTCTATCCCCAAAACAGGCACTCTGTATGAAATGTCCAGCATCAGGACAATCACCTACTGTAGAGCACAATAATTGGTACACTGTGATTTTAGCATTTCCTTCATCTCCTAAACTTACAACAGGACCCCAGCAAACCCCACCACCAGTACTGCAGGTGTGCATATTTGGTACTTCTGGCTGGGCTCACAGCTTGTGAAATCAATGGGAATCTTTTCATGCAACTTGGTGGGAATCACATGAGTGTTTTAGCAGACAGTGCTGCAACAACCTTCACCCATGTGAGCTCTCCTGCTGACAAATATCTCCATCAAAGGAAGCAGAGCAAAAATTTGAATAACTGGGTCTTATGTTTCTCTGCAAGAGTTATATTTGGTACACATGTACACAAGCATTATTTGGGGTCATTACTTAATTCATTAACATATTTGGCAATTCCTCTGGTTAAAAATCAGTTTCCACTTGTAATATTTAACCTTAATGTGGAGATTAGCTAAAGTCAGTCTTTCTAAGCTATTTTTCTAGGGCAAGCTGCATTTTTCTACAGTATCCTTAAAAGAATATCTTTAGCTCTTTAAGTCTGTATTTGTACATACTCTTCTACATATCTAAGATGTGACTTTTTTGGGAACACTGAAATTTAAAGAAGAAATTACCATTTTGACAGTACAGTTTTCTGTTTGATGGCCCAATACAAAAAGCCTTAAGTTTGAATACTGTCTTCCTCTTACATTGATGTACCTTTTTATTACAACTTACTTTATCAAAGTTTTGCATCTGTTCTCTGTTTGTAAACCAGGATTCCTTGTCCTGACTGGGCTGAATGACAAACACTTCATAATCTGCAAACATTTGTGTGAAGCGGTTGGCAAAAACTTCCCGAATCTGAATGTTCAGCTGGTAAATCTTGAATTCTTCTTCATCACATTGAATTTTAAGATCCTTTTTGCTACTGGTCTCTTCTCGTACCTCCAGCTGAACAAGTAAAGGAAAACACAAATAACTTGTATTGATGCTTTGTCAGGTATTCCAGGCACAGAAAATTTTCATCTGCCATTCAGCTGCTACTCTTCAAGTCAACATTTCAATGAAGAAAAATACTTACTGTAAAGAGCAAAATCAAAAAAATCCAGACAAAAACCTTTGCCTAGAAAATTTCTCATAATAAACCAAAACTTACTTCAGTATTGTTTGCACTGGATATGTTATAAATTTTAAAAGTGTAAACAACCATATACATGTCCATGTATGCCACTGACTTAAATTTTCTCTTACCCTTCAATCACCTGCATAGGCTTTTCAGAGGTTCTTATTACCCCTAAAAAATTGTATATTAGGCAAATCTATATCTGGTGTCAAACAACTCCAGGTTTAGAACTGTTAAACACATACCAGCTTTCAAATGAAGTCAGAAATGCACAGTAACAAGAAGCTGTGCATGGCTAGCAGCCCTGTAGCCTAAGCCCTTAGCAGTGTAAATCACAATTCCCCACTACACAGGTTAGAGTAATCTTTAAGAAAAGAAAATGCATTTTCAGTTAAGATGTGGGCTAAAATTTATGAAAAAAAGCAATAAAATTAAAATATTCAATTCACAGGGGGAAAAAATCAACAACAGTGACAGATTTCACTCTATTCCACAAAAGCTCAAAAAACTCCCAAGGTCTTTCAGGTAGTATATTTTATACACAAAGGGCTGCAATTTATTTTTTGTTTCACAATTTTAATCACTCAAAAAATCCAATCAGGATCACCATGAGCTGTGCATGTCCACTTGCTGGGAATCAGACACTCATGACTTCAAGAACATTAACCAGAAAAAAGCATCACAGTAACCCCATGGCAAATATATTACATATAAGCAAAATTACATATATTCTAGAAAAAATGAAAAAGGTATCAATAGAAACCAAGACTGGATACAAACTTCAGCATTATCTAGATATCAATTTTAGCCACTTAATTCATTAAAAAGTGATGCCAATTTAGAAAAAACCTTAAAACCAAAAATAAACAAGGCAAAGTGCTATTTTTAAACACATTATCTCAGTAAAGAATCACTCAGTGGATAACAAAAGGTTTTCCCAGATGCTGCAGGGTTAAATCCCATTCCCTCTCTCCCCTAAGCTTGTCCTTGTCTCTACAGGTGCTCACAAGGTTTGAGAACATGTTGATAAAGTTCCTTCTAGTAAAGACAGACATACAGCATCTTTGGGCCATGACTTCAGACCATCTGCCACTGCAGGACCAGAGAGAGTGCAGCTCATTTCACACCTTACCTTTTCCAGACTCACACCTGTTCTTTTAACAAGTGCTTGGAGTCTTGCAATAGTCTCATTTTCCTTTAGCAGCTCATAGGAATTCAGAGGTGATCCTGCTATGTTCCCATTTCGTTTATCAGAAACCAGGTCACATGCTCTGAGGCTCTTCATCTTGGAGGCACTTTCACTGCAGTGCAGGTTTCCCTCAGGTGGAATTCCAAAAGCCATCAGTATCTCTGAAATTTCCTGAATGAACTCAAGTTTATTTGGAAACTGGGGTAGATCTTCTGGCAGCTCGATGAAATGGTTGTCTACATCCACAAAGCACAGGTTAGCCTGGGATTTAATTTAGAACAGGACAGCATTACAGCATCACTAAGCACATTATTCATCTTTGGGATTTCTGCTTATTTAGAGATTCAAACACATTTGCATTTGTTTGGTTATTTTGTAAAACAGAGTTGCCCCAACCAACTGAACTGGTTGGTTGTCTTTGAAGAATGTAACACAAGACTTACATTTCCAGGTCTTTTCAGGAGGTAACTGAGAATGAAGTCTAATTTTACAGACATTTACTAAGTACAAAATAGATTATAACATAAATTAGGTACAAATGTGTGATTTTTTTCATACATGTACAGGTAAATTTTAGCTACACGATATGTACAATTCTACTTTATACATGTTTGTATGTAAACAGGTGACTGCCTGTTGTTCAGATTATAAGTGCATTTCCCTAAAAGATTTAGCAAATTTCAATCTCAAAGGTGTGCTGATACTGCAGAAGTGCAATGAAGTTATCCTCTTTCTTCTGTAAGCAACAAAAGGCAATTGCCTAACAACTAAGACAATTCTTTCAATGAGCAAGTTTTTTTCCAAGGGAAAAATGAATTGAACTAGTTTTTGTTCTGTTTTTCTGTTCTTCATCATTTACCACCAAAAACGACCAAGGTGAGGGGAAAAAAAAAAAAAAAAGAAAAAGCAAAACCACCTATGTGGCTTCCACAGCAAGATCAAAAGAAGCTCTGCATCCTTCAAGGTTTACCTCACTCTATTTGGCAAGAAGGAAGGTTCCCCTTTTGGCTTCTGCACTGCAAAATCAAATGGGTTCAAGACATTACATAACTACACACATCACAGCAAGAACCCCAGCCATGTGTGAAACCTGCCTGGAAAGGTAAGAACAGAGAAGTAACTTTGGTCCTCTGTGGAAGCATTTCAGTCTCTCTTCCCAGTAGAATCAACATGGACTGTCACTGTTCTGTTTAACCTTCACTATACCAAATATTTCACTCAGATTATGGGCTACTTCCAACCTAACTGCATTGCATCATTCTAGGAGCCATACCTGAATTCAGGCATCACTACAGCTTGGCAGCAAAACCATCTTTCAGGTCTGTGAGAACTGACATATCTCCAGTTACTTCCTGTGATTCAGTAAGTGCAGGAAGATGGAAGCACCACCACAATTTAATTGGAAAGAAACAATCAGAAGATATCATCCTCACATGGAATGAATGGTGAATGATCCCAGCAATCAGAGGTACAAGGAGTACTGGTAGGAATTTGCTGTGGGACTGGCCATAGGTAGACTAGAATAAGTTGTGCCTGACACTTATTAAGTAAACTTATGAAAATATACATTTAGTACTTGTGACAAGTTTCTATAGAACAGAGGATGTCAACTCTCCTTAAAACACAAACATCTTATTAAGCTTCAACATTTAAACTGAAAAAAAATTCTTCTTAAAGCAGAACTCCACTGGACATATTGCACTAGCCTGCACACAGTCCAGTTCATGCCCTGCTACAATATTACCCATAGTTACAAATGAAAGCATAAGTCCAGTTCTCCATTTCCTGATGTTCTACTTTTCAATATGGAGATTGATTTCTTATGCTCAAAGGAAAGCATATAAAACAGTTTAATATCTCTTGTATAGATCCTTTACTGGACATTAAATCACAAACTGAATTAGGTGCTGCAAAAGGAGAATTAACAGCTTAATTCTCAAACAGTTTCTAGTGCACCTTAGAAAAAGTTTTTCTTTTTATGCAGGGCAGGTGTGATTGCTGAATTCCCCTGACATCAGCACTGCTCCAAGGCAGCATCTGAAGCAAGCACCTGAATCGAGGAGCTTCAAGGCTCCCTCTGTAGCCATGGTTCTGTGACAATCAGAAGTCAAGTCAGCTGGTGTTTGTCAGAAACACTGCAAGCACTTCAGGACAGAAGAGAAAGGAAGCTTTGAAACCAGGCACAATGCCTACCAATCAGTGCTGAGGGAGAAACAAAAAGCATTGAATTTGCCTCAAGCAGTCTGCAAAATGGCAAGACAGACTCAATAAGAAACTCTTCAAACAGTTTAATTGTATTACTTCCTTTTACAACTTTCTTTAATTGATGCCATTCAACTTTCCTTCCTTTTTGGATCAGATTCTGCAGAAAAGATCACTCTTGCTTAATAAGCTTGGTTGTACCCACAAAGCACTTGGCCTAAAAGAAATCAAACATTAACCTTACCAATGTAGAAATTCTAATCTTCATACTGAAATTAAACTCCTTGCCAAATAAAGAAAAAGCCAAATTCAATGTTTGCTAAAATTGCTTATAAATATCTGGGCTAACACCTGCTTAATCCTTCCAATGTGATTTTCCCTTCTGCAGGGCTCCTCTCTAACAGCAATACACACAGTTTAAACACTCTGAACTCCTAACAACGACTGTTTATCATGCAAGTTGTAATTACATTTTCCAGAAATTGGCATATATGGAAGCATTTTTAAAAAAAGTCAGTGTGCAGCAATACTCTAAACAGAGTGTAAAGAATATTTTCAGGGACACTCTGTAGTTATCTAGTGCCTGATTAATAGCACATAAGAGAGAGGGCTACCCAGAGCACCATAAGCAAACATTCCCTGGGTGACTTTAGCCTCTCTGAACTCAGGGAAGCCCACACTAACTTCTGAAATTGCACACTAACTTCTGAAAAAGTCATGCTCCTTAGGGAACAGAAATGGCAAAAACATCTCCATGCACAAGCCCTTTGAGAGGTACCAAACCAGTATTTTTCTGTGAAAATGAAATGTGAAGTAAATCAGTGACAGACACCAGAGCAGTCAATCTCACTATGCTGCTACACTGTAGACCAAACAGAATGGAATACAGTAAGGATAGAGAGCTCCCCTCCTTAAAAACTAAGGAAAATTACAAGGCACTTATTATTTATGAAATCATGGTCATCCAAAGCATTTTGCATGCTAGGAGCTGGGCAAGTACACAAAGCAGAAAAAGAAAGGAGTTCTTTGGCCACAAGGGTTTAGTTATTTTGTCTGGAGGCAGCACAGCTGAGTGGGCTGTGAATAGCTGACAGCTCTATGTGGATACACTGCTTATTATTTTACTCGCACAAAACTAAAATGATATAGAGACAAGATACTTGGCAACAGGTGTAAGTAGAGATATAATTGAAAGAGCATTCTTATATTAGTTATTTGGTATTTCATGTCTCTAGAGCAGTCATATTCTTTTATTTGTTGCTTACATATCAGTTTTCTGATCAAAAGAAACCCCAAAACAGTTACATACCACTTCAATAGCAGCCTGTCACAGGAGAGGACACATTGCATCATCTACAATAAAAGGTCCTCCTGAGATATTACACAAAGGAACAAGGATGTCACATCCTAACTTAAAAATCTGTCCTTCCCATAAGCTTTCATCATTCCAAGTAAGAGGGTGTCCAGGTGAAAGCCTTACAAACCTTAGAAACATGAATCTAAGCAAATCAGTGATTGTGTACCTGGTTCCCTGAAGCCAACAGCACCACTTTCCCTGGCCTGAATGGGGTCTGGAGCACACCCATCCATTCCAAAACCAAAGACAATTTAGTTTGACCTCAGGCACTAAGTGCCAAAGCCCCAGACAGATCTAGCAGGGCCTATCAAGCTCACATCCTTCCTTTCAGCTCTGCTCAAAAGCACAGAAGGAAATTATTTATCTTCTGCTTGAATAGAGCACTGAAAGACTGAATCCCACTCATCTCCAGGCTGCATCACCTGTGAGCATTTGGCCCCAACCTTGCAAACAGCCACCCAGGGCACACAGCACCCAGAGAACAGGGATGTGCAGCTGTGCACACACATGGCTGGCTTGTGCCAAGTGTCTGCAGAGGGCCTGACTTCTGAAGGATGCTCCTGTGCCACTCCTGTAAGCAAATGGGGACCTTCTGCACTTACTGTCAGCACTGCTGTCCTTCACACCAACCCAACATGTGGCAGTGAGAACAGCTCAGAGCCGAAAGCCACTGCAGCCTGCAGAAACTCCTCAGGTGGCTGTTCACGCTGGAGTGCAAGGAAATATAAAACTGAGTTTTGCCAGTAAGTTTGCAGTATTATCAAGGATCAAACCAGCAGCAGATAGCCTGAGAATGCATACAAAGCAGTGATTATCTTTCAATAATTATCTTGGTCTAATGTGTTAGCATCAGAAGGAAAAAAGGCTTTTCAACAGACCTTTCTTATCTTCTGAAACAACATACAAAAATAGAAACCCACAGAATTTCTTCAGGTTTAGCACCGAATCATCCTTTTAATGGCACAAATAAAAACACTGAGAATATATATAATCTGTCTAATACTAGCAGAGAAAATGCATTTTAGGTTTTAAGTCTTTCAACTTTTCTAACAGGAAAAGCTATTGCCCAAGACCCTTGGGATCATTTCATTAAAAACAGGCTTTTTAATGAGGTACTACTTTGATTTCACCAGTGCTGGAAACTCAGCATTGCTTATTTCCACGGAAAATAATTTCAATTTCTACCATTCTCCTAAATTAGAGTGGTGAGATATACATGCAAGTCCTGCTACATGAAATGGTTTAACTTGCTTGTTAAAAATGTATTTCTGTAGCACTGCAGAAGTTTCTTTAGAAGGAAATGCAAACACACATCAAAAAACCCAATCTTACTTCAGTACTTGCTAGGTTTGTGATCTGTGAGGAAGCTGCTAAAACCACTTTTATTGATCAGTTTCACTGATAAACAAAGCACACTTTTGCCAGCAACACCTGAGACAGCTACAGGTTCTTCCCTTCCCCTGTGACATCTGCAGCACCTCACTCTAGCACAGCTTTTCCCATGCCCTCCCCTTCCCTTCTGGGCTCCTCACAAGCCCCTGATGCAGCTGCCAGGGAAACCACAAGGATGCTCATGCACACACAGAGCCCTCAGAAAAGCAGCAGCACCTGTGAGAAGGAGCACTCTGCACAAGAAACTCAACTCCACACCAAACCTCAGCACTGCCTGGTTGCACTGGGCTGCAGAGTCAGGTCTGCAGGTCATTGGTGGTCTTCAATGAATTCTCCATCAGGGACTGCTCTGATGTACCCAAGGGATAACCAAAATTGAATTTTGTACTAACATAACTTTTTTGTTGGAGATTTTAATCATCATCTGCTGCAAGCATTAACTTCTAGGATACAGCTGGATTTCCATGCTGTAAAGCATCCCCTGGAAACACCAGATATGACCCAAATATGGGAGGCTGCCACCAAAACAAGCCTTAGGACATATGTGTGCAAGACTTACACCACACCAAATGTGAGTTGGGACAGACATTCTCACATTATTAGCCTAAAAATATTCACCTAAAACACTCTGAGCAAGAGAAATTAGTCTTTTTTAAACTTCATTATAAAACCACAATGAAGAAGTTTACAGTGACACTGAGGGATCCATGCTGAGCTAGACAGCAATATTATTTTCTTCCACAATGCCCTTCAACTGAGAAGCACTAACTAGATTTTCTCTCAAAGCTGTGCACACCTCTTTGGCCCCTGCTTAAATCTGATATTGCTTTCTTTTACAGCAGCTGTCCCACACATCCACATAAATAGATTAGGAACAGAGATGCAGCTCAGGCAGTTTCAAGACAAAGAAAAAATTTTTTTGCAGAACTCAGAATAAATTACAACACAGACCAGCTCTTTGTATACCCTTTGTGACAAGTGAGGAAAATCTGGCATCAGGATCCTAGAGGAGCTCCTCATATAACCCTGATGACTTCATAAAGGTTGATATACATTCCAAACTTGAGAGATAAACAGTGTTAAATATATTAATAGCCCCTCTGATAGCGATGATAAATTTGTCTTTATTGAAGCACAAATAATGGAATCCACATGCCCTCTCCTGCTGTTCTACAACAACACATTCACTCTCCTTGGCAGGTTTTGTTTGCTGTTCTATGGGGGCTTGTTTGGGTTTCTTTCTTGGTTAGCTGGGCTTTTTTAAACAAACTCCCTACAATGAAAACCTCAATAATAGTGAGCTTCTGCTCTTCCCAGTCTACTTAACCCCTTGAATAAACAAATCTATTGGTACAGGACAACTTTTTGGTATTTCCTAAGAGAATGGAGTCTCCAGTCCATTTCTCTGCCACAGCTACATCTCCAGCCTGCAATGCAAAAGATTCAACAGCTCACAAGAAACCTTACCCAGCAATGACTACCAAGGGGATTTCTCAGACTAGCTCAAACTCACTGTGCACAAAGTTTTAAGAGCTCACTCTTCAAATAAGAAAGAAAAAAGCTGAAACTTCAGAAGGACAAGGAAGTCTGGCAGCAAATTCCACCACATGGGCATGTTGCTGCTGCTTTCTGTCTTGTATGTCCTACACTCCCAGACAATTCTCATCTCTGTAAGAAACCATCAAAAATCTACTCCTCCACCTTCACATAAAAGGCTATCTGTAAAAAAAAATGTAAATTGAGGTGTCAGATCACTTTTTAATAGTACTTGGATTTTATTTCAAACATCTAAAAATAGATCAACTGCCTTACTTTAAACCTTCAAAATAACCTGATAAATCTCTTCCAAAATCTATTTACTTTGCAAATAACTGAAATGTCTATTTGAAATTAAAATATGTTTATTTAGTTGAAAGTGTTACCGTGATTTTAAAATGAGGAAGCTCTTTACAAAAGGAGGACAGTCTTTTAGAAGCTTGTGTAACAGTGTAACAGTGAAAACATCCATGGTGCATGCATATCCACACATATGTTTTATTTAATCAGCTATTCTCCCTAAGAAGTGTACTAACCATATTAATTAGGCCTGTCAGTACAGCCAAAATTCTGTAAAAAATAGTAAACCAAAGCCATAGACTGTTGTTTTCATGGCAAGAACACACAATACTCTGTTATTAATTATTCCAGTGGAAAATAAGAAAAAAAAAGAGAGCAAGACAATGAAGAAATCAAGAGATTAAACACTTGAGTTTTCACAGAAAAAAAACCACAATTTGAAAAAAAAAAAAAGTTTTACTTTGAACTTGCCAGGAAAAACAAATGAAAACTACCAGCATATGGATTTGAGAAAAAGAGCAATGTTGGCATGGAGACCAGACTGGAGGTTCACAAAAATATCTTGTCTTTAATTTCACGCAGCTTTTTTATAAAGGAAGGGTTTTTTGTGTCAAGCTATGCTGCAGCACTGCCTGATAATGAAAACAAAAACCACCACCACCACAAAACCCTGTGCCTGCCACGCTTCTGCTTTCCCAGAAATGCAAATGGTAATGGAAGAAAACCCAGAGTCAGAGAAAAAGGCAGAGAATCCTACCAGGGCCTGTAAGAAGGGTGTTTGCCATGATTTACATCCCCTGTAAAGTTCCCCTGTCAGTTCCTCACCTGAAAAGTTACACCTATAAGTAAGCAGGGGTCAGACATTTCCTCTGCTGCCTGGGGTAGTGCCTTGATGCTCCCAAGCAGCCCTTAAACTCTCGTGGCACATCCCTACAAGGAGTGCTTGTGAACTGAACAGGGGATCAAACGAATAAGGAGAACCTCAAAGCAGGCTGAAGGCAGTCCCAGCCCCAAGGAGGAGTTGCAGGGCCTTGTCAGAGCATTTCCTTCCCCCTGACACAGGGCTGCTGCTCCCAGGGCTCCTCAGCACCACCCAACAGGCAGGAGCTGCTCAGGTACACGCCGACACTTTGCTGCACACTGAAGCTGGCATTCTAGGGGAAACTCTGAAATGGTTTTGTGCACACACCTGGCAGGCTGGGTCCATGCAAGACAACCCCAGGAGAGAAGTCCAGGGCAGGGAAACCCAGCCTGAGCCCAGCCAGCCAGGAACCAGCCAATGCTGATGCCAGTCGAGCTCTTCTCATTCACCATCACTCCCTTTTGGCCACAGCTGGGGAGTTCACACTGCACTTCCTAGCACTACAAGACTCATTTTTCCAGCACAAAAAATGTTCTTTCTGTAACCCAAATACCTGTAAAAGTACAGTTGAATTCCATCAGAGCATTCAATTTCAAAAGCAGGGCTTTATCTATTTCACCAGATTTTTGTCAGCATCTCCAAGAAAAAAAAGACCTATCCCAAATGAGAGCCAGCAAGAACTTGACAATGGCTGGTACAGTTAGCACTTGTGTTTTAGATAATTTCTCACTTCCCTCATAGTCATGGACAGTATTTAATCAATCAAGACAAGCTCCTCTCACCTCTTGAGGAAGTTCCAGCTTAGACCTATCATCCAGTCCATTAGAGTGCAAGCCCATGAGGTAAGGGACAGGAGCATCTAGAAAATGAAGGAGGGATGCTGGAAGGATAGGAACATACACATGCTGCCACTGAAATGGAAACATTAGTGCTGTGATGGTCTCTGCCACTGTCATCAGCCTCTGATAATCTGAAAAAGATCAAGAAAATTAAATTTTTTTCACAAATACTTTTAAGTAAATGAATTTAAATTAAAGAAATGAGAAGTTGCTTGAAAACAGAAACCACAAAACCCAGTGCTAGCTGAGTGGCATCATAATGAAAACCCAGACCTGCACACCCAGCACATTTTGCAGAAACAACAAAGAGCTCAACCCAAAGTAGGTCATTCTACAAGTCATATGGAAATGAGCAAACTAACCCTTAATGCATGCTAAGTCACTTTCTGCTACCTATACCAGGGTCACCAAGAGCACCAGTTTGAATACAGAAGCCATATTGTAATCAGCTAAGAAACACATCAGAAATAATTTCTCTGTGCTCAGGGCTTTCTATGGAAGCCTTGGATGAAACCCAAGGCATCTGGTATCTCTCAGATAAACATTTTTTCAAAGAGTGTTTAAATGTCTATAAAGCATGCTGTATAGCAGCCAACCCAACAGTGTGACTGAAATAACTATGCAGAAAATGAAAAGGATCAGCTTTGTTTAGCCTTTGCAATGCATGACTAAAGCCTCAGTTCAATATAAAAACAACTCATGTCCTCCTAAAACTTAGGAGCAGTGTTAAATCTACCTGTGCAACACACCAAGAGATCTTTTTATGTAGCACTGGTGGCTAGAGCAGTTCACACTGCTGGGCAAACATTGCACCCTCCTCATCTCTAACTACAGAGTCATCTCCAACAGTTTTTGAAATCTCATAAAGGGGGAGGCAGCACCAGATGTGTGTTCCAATACAGCTGCTGAAGCATCCCAACTGCCTTCCAGCTGCCAGGCTGGAAAGGGTATAAAACACTCACACAACTAGGGCAATTCCTACCTTCTGTCAGGCTATAAATACAGCACATACTGGAGATACAGGATGGCTTTTCATGATACTGCAACAACATCCAATTCCAGCCAGGAAAGGGGAGGGAATACAAGGAAGAGGAAAAAGTAACCTTCAGATGTGTGGGGGAAAAAGTCAGTAACCTTCAGAGGTGTGGGGGATGCATGTCTTCTTTCACAGAGCTAAAGACACTGTGAAACTGAAAAAGACACTTGAATGGGCAGGCTCAGGTGCTGAAGTTTCTGAAGCTCTTGCACACTAAGGGCAGATGAACACTGCAAGAATAACATTTGTTCTAAACACTATGGAGAAAAATTAAGCTTAACTGTGCACTTCCCAAGTTGATGGTTTTCATTCCATCTTTTAGCCAGTCTCCACTCAAGACTTCAGACACCAGAAAAAAAAAAAAAAAAAAAATTCAGTTCCTGGCTTTCATGATTAATTTTGTCTGGGGAAAAAGTCGTGGAGTTTGGGATCTGCAAAGAGCCCCACAACCTAAGGGGAACTCAGCACAGGTTTTGCTAACATCACCCATAATTCTGCAACTTGGGCTTTTGATTCTTTATCTTCATATCAAGCTGTGCTGGTGGAAGAGGTCATTGATGGAATTACCTGTCACTGCCTCACAGCAGACCTGCCATGAAGGACCCTTCAACCAGAACAAGTGAGAACAGCTTAAACAGGTTAAAGTTTTTTGCCAAAATCTTATTTGGACTGACACACCAATGAACATCACAGCAACACTCCCCTACTCTGCCTGGACACCAGCTTCTGCCTGCACACCTACGTATGGGTTTGCAGCTTTAATCACAGCCTGACTGCAAAGAAGTGATGAATTAATGATAAGCTTTGGGAAGAAGATTCTATTCCATACCCCATCTTCTTCAGTTCTTAGAAGAACTTTAAATGTAGCCATAGATACATAAACATTGCAGCTGGTTTGCATTCGGCTCGTTTATCTGGAAGTACAAGTCTTAAAATAGAAACAGTGTTTTCCTACTACACAAAGCCCCCTGTCTGATCCTGCAGGATAATTTAAATACAACTTCTCCCTCTGTCATTAAGCTAACTTTAGTATCAGCCTTCCAAATTAATTACAAAGTAACATCAATAGGTCAGAATTTCTATCCACTGGGCAGCCACGTCCTGCCAGAGAGCTATCTGCAAAAGCAGCACTCTGATCCTGGACATCCACATGGCTTAAGCCATTCCCAAAGATTTGTCCTGCCCAGCTGCAGCCTGCAAGTAACAGTGACTGCATTCTGCTACTGGCAAAAGGCAAGGACAAAGGCAAGAAGCATGAAAATATAAACCAAAATAACTCCTATGTTTTCATAAGCTGTACCTACCCAGAGAGGCTCCGGAGGCAGTTTTGGGTTTAAAGAAGCAAGCAGCACAGTTCTCTTACCAAAGAATTACAGAAGATTTAAAAATAACAACAACAAAAAGATTAAAAGAGTAAGAAATGTTTCAGCAGTGCTGTTGCTCTTGTCCTTGAAATCAGAATGTGCTTTTTCTGGTGTCAATGACATGATCTTTTGGCCTTGTATTGTACACAGGCACTGGTAGGGAAATAATGACATATGACTAGGGCATTGTTAGATAGCAAAGTGCTTAACTGATCACTGTGCAAGGAAAAGAAAATCCACTACTTTTTTAATCTGGCCACTTAAGAACACAGAAAAAGCATGATTTATTTTTCTAATCAACTGCTGTAAATAAAATAGATTCTCTCTTAAAGTGTGTATGAGAAGTTACATAACAATATTTATCTGTAGAAGATAAAAAAAGATAAATTGAGAGGTCCTGTTCCTGGAAAAAGGGGAACAGGAAGGGAAGAAGCTGGCAGCTCTAAGAACCATAATTCCACCTCCCCATTTTCACATTCTACCAGAGAGAAGTCTGTCAAGTGCCCACAGAAATCCTCTGACTCAGCCAAATTTAAAACAATTATATCATCACATTTTGGAACATTTTTTCCTTTTAATCTTCCTGTTTCATGGATCACAATGAAATACTGTTATATTTGTCAAGTAACCCACAAGTCACTTCAAAAAGCCCTGTGGCTGCAGTAAGAACCAGCTGTGGTTAGCAGAAGCAGTGGGGTGCACTATCTCCTGCTGTGTGCCTGACAGAGGGATTCAATCAGCAAGGTTCCTAAATCCCTGGAGGCACAACCAGAGTGTCCTGTGCAAGAGATCAGAGCTAGGCAGCACAGAGTAATACTGCAAAGACATGAAAATAATATTTCACATCTCCAGAATGAGTATTATTTTAACAAGTGAAACAAAGATGGGGAGGAGTGATTCAAAGGCAGAGCAGAAAAAAATCCCTTCATTTGTACTGTAAAATGGCACCAGACAGCTGCCACCCAGAAAACAAAACTGTCCTAGAGAACAGTCTGTGGCAGCAGTGCATTACATTTCTCCTTTATTTGTTTCTAGCTGTTTAGAAAAATTACCTCCAAGCAGATTTCACAGCTGTCTTAACTCAGTACACACTTTTCAGAAGAGCTCTAGGTGCTCTCTGAGATAAGGAATAAGTCTATTTCACAGTTACAAGAGCAACATAAATTGCAGGAATGCAAAGCAGCTCCCCCAGAATATCTGGCAAGGGCACTCCCCACAGGCCTCCAGCAGCAGTGACTCTTTCCAGAGCTCCTCAGCACTGGCTCAGCACTAGCAGCATCCTCAAATTCCTCCCTCTCTTACAGGCCCCTGACACTTTTCCAAATGGTAGACATGTCTCTCAAAGGGACAATCCAGCTGAGGCATTCATTCCCTCCACTTGGTTTACAGCAATCCAAAATACACAAGGCTGTGCCAGCATAGTGGGACAAAAGAAGAATTTCCAGAAGCATCGAGTCAGAAACATGTCAAAGGAATCTTAAACCAAAACACTTATACTGCCAAGTGAAGTTACTCCTACTCCAAGGACTGACTGAAGCTTAAAACACTAAAATAATTTGTTTCCTAAAGGATTGCACTTGGCAACAAATTCACAGACACATACAATCATTAAAAGGTTTGGGTTGGAAGGGACCTCAAGATCATCCAGTTTCACCAGACCTCCAAGAGGTTTGGTGTTTGGTTTTTATTTTGGTGGTCCTTCCTTATTTTGTGTGTGTTTGTTGCTGGGGTATTTTTCCAAGTAAATCTTACAAATCTGCTGATCCTGACATGTACTGTTCTAAATCTAAATCCATCCAATGATACCATAATCTCACCTGACCTAGGAGAAGAAATTATCTTAGCTGTCATGGGTCTGAGCACCAAGAGACTGAACAAACTCAGATGACATTTAAAAACTCAGTATTTATATTCTGAAGGACAACCTACACCTCACACTGGTGTGCATGCAAGAACATGAAAAAACCTTTACAAAAGTAAAGCAATTCCTGATTCCACTTAGAACTGAGTGCACAATCACCTGTATCTCCATTCAATATTTGCTGTTTTACAAACAGCAAAAAAACAGATGTTACTCAACCATACTGAAGAAAGAGCAGAATATATTAGGAACATAATACAGTTGAAAAGAATAACAGAGGCAAACAAACAAAAACAAAACAAGGCAACAAACAAAAAAAGGCAGAGGGACTAAATCTCTCAGAAAGTCCTTAAGAGAAGCTATGTTTCAAAAAATAAAAATTGGCTACTATTACTGAGAAGGCACTGCTGCAGCCAGTTCACCACACCTGAGGTTTGCTCAAAAGAGAGCAAACAAATAACTAAAATTATTTTTCTACTGAAAGAAGACTTTTCAACCAAAAATTAAGGTGAGAACATGACAGAGAGACAAGACACCTCCATAATGTACAACACAGCCCAAGTCAGCCCAAGCTTGGGGTGAGGCAGGGAAACAGTGGACAGAAGCCGTCCCAACTGATTCCTCATCCCTCTGAACTCCAAATGTCTGAGCCTGCAAACAAGAAACTCAAGTGTTCCAGGGCTATTTTAAGCTTCTCTAATTAGCCACTGATCAGACACCTGGAAAGGGCCCAAGACAGAAAGCTGAACCTATTAAAAGGGCTTGGAAAGAGAAGGCAGAATACAGCAGGCTAGCCCAGAAGTGAGCTGAGCTCCAGCCTGGATGGAGCTCACAAGGGGATGGCCTGGCAGGAGCTCCAGGAGCACTGAGTGAGCTGAGCTCCAGCCTGGAGCAAGAGAGCACACACAAGGGGATGGCCTGGCAGGAGCTCCAGGAGCACTGCTCCCACATGCTGATGCACATGTGGCTTTTCTGTGGAGCTTCCAGGCCACCACAGGAACCTCAGACACCTCCACAGGCCAACACCACCATCCTCTTCTCCATGAAGGGTGCTGATGTTTGAATCCTCCACGGGTGGGACACAGGTACCCACAGAAACTCCCCCTAAATCTCAAACATACCAATGCCTAATCCATTTCAGGGGAAACCACAAAAGAATCTTGTCTGCTAGACAAGTATTTCTAGATTTGCTATGAACAATAAGCAATTTGTTTTTTAAATCAAAGAGAGTAACCATGACAGAGCTCAGTAAGTTTTTTTGACTGCATGTGAATTACTGTGCAGTTTTTCTCCTGCAGTTCACAGTGCCTATACAATGAGAACACCCTGTAATGTAATGTAACACCCTGCTGCCATTACAGACTTTTAATCACCCTGATTGTACACACAAATCCATCCTTGGCTTTAGTCTATGCACAGATCTTAACACACAACACAAAATCTGTATTTCATGCTTGGAGAAGTTTGCTGATAAATGTAGGTAATATTTTGTAAATAGTTACCCTTTGTGTTCTACCTATTTCAGTTACAGCTCAAGGGAAGCAAACACTGAAAACAAATTTCAGTAACACCATGGACTAGCTCTGAATTTGTCTTGGGGTCTTTTAAGCTTCCTAACCATTACTATAAAGTAGTGTTCAAAATGTAGGCTGTCTGCTTAAACTACACCATTCTGAATGAGTGAGTCTGGATTAATATTAGTCAGCTTGGGCCAAAAAAAAAAAAGTACAGAAATTATCTTTAGGCATAATTCCACATACTCCGTATTAGAGCAACAGGATGTGGAGTAAGAAGGCCAGTATCCACAAATTTCAGCACAGAAAATAGATACCACTCCCACACTACTCACTAATTGATAAACATGCTATTTCAGCTCATTTGCTGCCCATCCTCTTCAAAGCAAGCTTTAGCTATGTGCCTTCAGAGCTATAACTCTTTCAAGGCCTTAATGGAGATTTGGGATTTGAGTTTAGTCAAAACTTTTTTCAGGTACTTATCTTTCAAAGTAACAACTGAAATGTGACTTTGGGTACTCAAAGAGAAAACTGTATTTGCATGATTAACTCTTCTTCAGAATCATATGTATATATAATTAACTGTACTGTTTCAAAATGCATGGCTAGTTCTGCAGAGATAGCAGGGAATTCAGCTGAGCAGCTAGACAGGAGCATGGAAAAGGCAAACTGCTCCATCCAGTAGCACAGTTCCAGAGCCAACAACAAAGGGGTTAGCCAAACCACGAATAGAGGAGACTATGTGAAAAGCCAGTTTTAAGTTTAAGTGTCTAACAGCAGGAGCCAATGCAACACTCTCCTTAGAGTGCTTTTATTTACCTCAAGACCTGCATACAGATCAGCCAGACTGCAATAGCATGCCCATACCACTTTAATGCAGCTATTCTGTTGTTTCTGGTGTTTTTAGCATTCAAGACATAATAAGACCTTGTGCCAGTACAACTTCAAGATAAGAAAACAAAACCCAAGTACTCACGCTGTGAATAAAGCAGTATCTGAAACTCCAAAAGGGCACAGGTAAAGAGTTGAACCACATTTTCTACTCCAAGCAATTCAAAAACTTCTTTAACAGGAAAATCAAACAATGGTAGCTCATTGGTGCTTGGCCTCTGGCAGATAATTGGTCCATAAACACCTGAAAACTTCAATGACCTTCCTGCTGGAGGAAGAGGAACCTCATAGAGAATATTGTAGATGTAGCTTTCTAAAGGTAGCGGCGGTGGCTGAGGTGAAGTCACTGCTTGGTGAAGTTGTTCTAGAACTTTCTTACAAGCTTTCATGAAAGACATTGGAGTAATCAGACAAATGCACTTTGAGACATAGAGCGTGTCTCTGCTGATGTCATAGGAGTTAAAGCGCTGTAGCTTTGAGACGGAGGTGCCATTGCAGTCCCCAGCGCTGCTGCAGCTCTCCTTGTCGTTGGTGGGGGGAGTATGAAGAATGTCATATTCAGCATTGTGCATATGATACAACGTCTGCATTGCACTGCAGATCTGTTTGCTAGTGACTTCCTCAAAAAACGTGAGAGAAAATCCAAATGTCCGCGAGCCATCTTCACGAGTGATAATGAAAGAGTGGAACTGAGGTTCTCTGCAATCTGCTTGTGTCTTGAAAGCAAGCCCTTTAGGCATACACAGCTACAGAAAAGGGGAAGGGGAGACAATGTCCATTAAAAAACGCTGTTCTCTCCCCCTGCCTGCAGAAGCATTGGTGAAAATGGGATTTAAAATCCACAGACTGCCATTGCATTCCACTTTAAATTCTATTGTTACATTTCTGTATAATACAGTGATATAAGTCTATATCAGAAAAACAAAAGGAACATATCTAAAGGGTCGCATGCAATTTCTATTGAAGCTTATTACTATTTTGTTACCAGCCTCATATATTTTATGAATAAAATAATAAAATTCAAACCCACATAAAGGAAAGTATTTTTCTGGTCACCAAGACCAGAAACCTGAGAGAGAAAACTACTGTATTTTACCTAAATTAATACACACCATATTCTATTAAATGGAAAAATCACACACAAAAAAAGATTCATTAATTGCAGGCTAATTTATTTCTCTACTCATTCTCTAGAATGTAACAAAAAAAAACCCCAAAAGCCATGAAGTGACACTGACCATTCCCACTGCATCCTGGTCAAAGGGGTTCCATTCAACATTCTCAGGATAGCGAGCAAGAACTTTGGATTTAAATGTGCGTCTTAACGGAGTCTGTTCAAAGTTTTCCCCTGCAGACGAAAGAAAAACACACAAGTAAATATTTCATTCCCTTTTTAAGCACAGACAAGGCCAAAAAGCAGGACATCAGCAGGTAGACTCGAGGGTAAGTGAATTAAGGACACATTCCTTTTAAGAGAAACAGAAAATGCAAGACAGCTCGTTAGCATAAAGTCAGACTGCAGGTATTAGCAAGGATTAGCTTTGTAACATTTCTGTGTTGCTAAGTATCTGTGCTTTTCCTTAAGTGTGGCAATCTTGAGATTGTGGTCATGACAGCAATTCTCTAAGCCACTCCTCAGATATTTCAGATTCTTGTTAAAACACAGCTAAAGCTTCAGTTTCAATGCAATGCTGTTACTGAAGAAAAGCACAAATAGACAAAATGCAAAGATGATGCAACTTTTAGATAGACATACAAGTGACATCATGAGATCTCTTAATTTTGTTTTCGAGACTCAGGAAAAAAGATAACCACCATCTATTGCAAGAAGTTAGCTGTGAAGGAAGAGTCTACAAGGTTAGAAGGTCAAGAACCACATAAACATCCATGAAGATAGAGTATCAGATGAACAAAGTGCTTTTTTTATTTTTCCCCACACTTTTCCCTTTACCTTCTGTTGCACTTGAAATGAAACGGCTGCCACCATCTCGGGTTTTAGAGGCCTGTATATACTGGCATAAAGCTATATAACAAATAAAAACAACACTGCATTATACATTTCATACTGTTGACCGTGATCACGTTGCTAACACATACCACTAAAAAACATACAAATATCCAGAATTAGCATGCATGACACCCTACTCCCCTAATATGCTTTTTCTACATATACAACTTATATAATTTTCTCATTTCACGTAGGTATTTCTAGAAGGAGATGATCAGTATGTAAGAGAAGCTCACTGTTCCTGTACACACAACCAGAACGCTGATGCAGTAGGAATAAGCTGCTTGTGAAATTAAAGTTTCACATGATAACTACAAAATATTCCCAAAGAGCAAATGATGAAACTGACCCCAAGGACAAGACCATTTCAATGCCTTTAGAACTGTATGAATTTAAGTGGCATGGTCCAACTTTGCCCAGGTGCTATCCATACACTAGATTGGCTGAAAGTCTTGTGCAGAAGCTCTTAAATTTCCTCTAGAGCAATGACAGCCCATTGTGATAGCACAGAACTTTCTGCAGTAAATATTCTGAGTGTGAGCAGTAGCTTCAAGAAAAAAAACAAAGACGTACAACTGCGTATCTTAAAATAAGCTTAGCTATATTACTAGAATGCAATTAGCTAAATGAGCATGCAGCTGTTGACAGCTGCACTAACAATCAGGCACAATTGCATGAAATCATATGCTTTAAATAAATGGAACTATTTCAGCAACACCTGCAAAAGAGAAAACACACTCCAACTCCTCTCTTGTTTTCTTACATGCAGCAATTACATGGCAATAGAAATTGATTTCAGAATTGGCTGGGTTTGTTTTGTACGTCTAGAGTAATGTTTAAAGTTCCATTTCAAAGCCAAGTTAGAATCTTTATTTGGCACAGCACTTACTTGCACTAAGTAGCCATAGACAGAGATGGTTTCAGCACAATACAGAACGTAACAAACACATTACACCAAACCAAACAGAACCTCCAGTGAATGCTTAACAAGTCGCTTAACAGCTGAGAAGCCTGGTAACTGTGGATTTTGTTTAACTAAGTCTTAAATATTATCTCAGACAGGGAACTTACCCTGAATCAGGACCTAGGACAGGTCATGCAATACCCAAAATATTTACTTCTATTTTGCTAATTCTCTGGGTTTTAGCACTGAAAGTGAAGGAGGCATTGCTTTTATTATTTGCCTGAAAAATCAACAGCTCAGCTAGTTTTCAATACAAAACCACATGGCCACATTATTTATTAATCTGTTCAACCATATCATTCAATAATATCATTGTTCAGAAAAAAATGCATATTTGGGAAAATCTGAAGCATACAGAGAGAGGAACAGTTAGGAATAACCAGGACACAACTTCACTGAAATATATCCATCTTATGAAAGAGTAGAGCTAAAGACAGAAAAGATAACAGCATTTCCACAGCTAAAACAACCATAAAAGATGAAAACAAGTTTAAAGAAACTTTCAGTTTTCCAGAAAGAAAAATGGACATAATGCCACATTTCTACTGACACAAACATCCACTCAAGTGAAGTCAGTCCTCTGTAAAAAGCTTTTAGAAGTATGTCAGGAGATTTAACACACCTACTGTTTTCTATATTTACATCTGTGCAGATGATGTCATGTCAACTTTTAGATAATTGAGGAAAAACCTCAGACATGTACTAAGCTGTTTTGTTCCTTGGCTGGTTTTTTTTTTATCTTCCACATACGTAGAGGAGAGAAAATACATCAAGGCCAAATTTTCTCCTGAACTTGGAAACCACACAGCCCAATCTGAGTTCACCTTTGTGCAAGGCTATACATTTTGAAATTAAAAAGAAAGATCTGTGATTTGAAGACCTTTTCATTAAGAGTATTAACACTGCAGAACACATGATGCTGCTGGTTCCTTATGATTAAAAAAACCCCAAACCCTAAACGGATGTTTACCTATTTAAAGAAGCCTTGCACCATCTCCTCCCAAGAGACATTCTCACCAACACACTCTTAAATTTTTTAGAGCTGGAGTCTGTCTGTAATTTAATGAAAGGACTAAAATTGATTTCTGGAAACCACTGAGTCCTGATTCAGACAGAAACACAAGGCTACCCTGACAGGCTCTGCTGCCATCCATCCATCAAGCACTCAGCTGTTGCACAGACCCTGCTGCTGCCAGAGCATCCCAGCAGCACTCTTCTCTCGTCCTCTCTGCACTCTGCCCTGCTGGAATGCTGCTGCCAGCTCTGCAGGATGCTCCTTTGCCCTTCCCTTCCACAGCAGCACAGTCTCCCATCCCCAGCCAGCTCTTTTGGGAGGGCCTTCATGCTTGGAATACCACAAACTACTGGACCATGCTGGCTCCCAAAGATACTGATTCAAACAAGGCAGGGAACACCAAGGGACAGCTCAGCAATGTTGGAAAGTTCAGCCCAGGTGATCTGTGCAACTCCAGGACACTGGACACTCTGTTTTCTTGCCATTACAAGTAAAGGGAACCTGAGCACCGTTATTTCCCTTGCCTGGGCTCCCCCTTCTCTCCTCTCTAGTGACTGTCACTAGACAGCCATCAGCAGTGGGGAGGGGGAATATCCACAAACAATATTTACTTACATCCAGAAGCAAAAAGTAATTAACCCTAAATTTCTACATTTACGATCAGCCTCAAACAGAGACACCCTGCTACAGCAAAGCACCAACTGCAGCACATCTCCAGCAGCAAAAATAACTCAAGGCTTCGAGATCTGTCTCTGTGTGAATTACAGAGTCACAGAATTAAAAGGATATTCTGAGCTGGAAGGGACCCACGAGGATCATTGAGTCCAACTCTTAAGTAACAGGAATCAAGCCACAACCTTCATGTTGTTAGCACCATGCTCTAACCAGCTGAGCTAATCTTGGTTTCCTTCAGTTAGGTGATTTATTCAGGAATAATTGAAATTGTTTGATAAAAACAGTGAAGAGCAATTTTAGCAAATGCAAGAGACCAATCCACCAGCAGAAATGGACAGTTGTATTCTACAACTAAGAAAATGAAGGCGTAAGAGGAAATAAACTGATAAAAATATGATGTATTCCATAAGTTGAGATAGAGAGCAAGTCCCCACACTTCACGACTATCAAAGGACTTCTTTCCTCATATCATGCTTTTTACATGGTTTCTCTCCCTTACAGAAGTAATGGCTAGAAAGTACTTTCTTTATCCAGGTTACAGTAAAGAGGTCTTTAGAAATTATTTATCTATAAATAATTTCTTTCTGTTATACAAATTCCATGCAAAAGGAAAATGTTGGGGTTTTTTTAATGGAACATTATTGCCTGCTGAAGACTAAAGAGGTCTTTCAAACACCACTGATGTTCTTCACGTACATATTTACCACTCAAGTCTTTGTTATATCAGAGGAAAAGCTCTACAAAAATCAAGATGCAAACCATCCTACGGACTGCAAAGTTGCAAATATTTAGGATTTAAATCAGAATCAATGATCAAACAACTACAACTGTAAGATTACTTGTCTAGAAACATCAAACAACACATGAAATCCATAAAAACCCAGAAATAATTCAGGAAGTTTCAGGCCAACATCAAACCATCAAAACAGTAAGAATCCCACTGCATTTTGCAATGTAAACAACATCATGAAAGCATAGAGAAATATAATTTAACCAGGCACAGTACAAATCCACAAGCACCAGTTTAGTGCAGCCCTGGCACTGTACCCAGCAGGGGGATGACAGTGAAACAGAACATCTCAGAATTTCTTTGTCATTGTTAAAAAACCACCCCGTGTGGCATCCCAGTCAAAACAGGATCAGTGAAACAACATGGATTAAAAATAAACAAATAGAGACTAAAGAAAGGGTTAACAAAGATTAACATTTCATTAATCCAGTTCAGTCACACGAACAGCTTAATTAGCTCATGGTGGTCCCCCAAAACAGGAGGGAAGCAAAAAGTAAACCACAGACACAGAGGCTGTGAAATGGTGAGCTGAAGGAAACATGGCCTAGAGCTCTAATACCTCCCTCCTCCTGAGGTCCAGCTCGCTACCTGCTGGCTCCTGCCATGCCAGGTAATGGATTCTTCAACACCAGCAACCATCACCCCGCTCTGGTAATGCCCTTTGCTTCCTCTCCCATTTTCCACACTTTACCAACTCTCCCCATTAACCATGAGAGATCCCTGCTGTCCTGGAGATGGCTGAGCACCTGCCTGCCCAGGGGTGCTGGTGAATAATTCCTCTTTTGCTTTGTTTTACCTATTAAGCTGTTTTTACCCTGACCTGAAAGTTTTCCCACTTTTACACTTCTGATTCCCTCATCCATTCCACAGGAGGGGAGTGAGAGGCTGTGTGGGGCTGCCTTAAACCACACCACCATGTAATTTAAGAAGACATGCATAAAAGACATAAGTTATTAGAGTCAGCTTGCATATTAAAAGGGAAAAAAGCTAGACACAGCCTCTGAGGAAGTCCCCTTGGCTGAGGGATGTCCAGGACTGCAGGCTTGGCCTGGCTCCTCCTGGGCAGGCAGAGCTCAGCCTCAGACCGCAGTGGGGACACTCAGCTCCAATCGGATTAAATCTCACATCACAGGCAGGTAATTCTCCTACGCCTCCCTCTCACATCTTTTCAGTAAACTGAACCTGATAGACTGAGTTGTGTGCACAAAGCAAACTACAAAGCTGCTCAGGATGACCAGAGAGTTGAAACACGTTACATTTATTTGGAAGATCCAGCTCAAACCAGCCCCTTTTCACAGCTGTGCGGCGGCTCACACTGCTGCTCTAACAGCCACCATATTTGCAAAGCATGGAACCATGATGGGCTTTCAGTTCTAACTTCATTTACACCATCTGAAATGATGCTGGCCTACATATCTGTAATTTGGACTTCATAATTACCAGCACATTAGAGCAGCTAATGCATGCACTGCAAGTATCCTACGCTGAACTAACAAGTACACCTAATTTTATCAGTGCCTTCCTGAGTCACCTAACACTGAACATGAGCCACCTCACCACAGAGATTTGTAGGGTATGCTGGAAACCTCCCTGGCTCCCATCTTTATGCTGCTCTCCCTTCTTACCTGTGTTACTTCTCCTGCTGCTCCACCTGTGAGCAGTGGACAGCAGTGTCTGTGTCTTGGTCTGGTGAGAATTAGGACTTAAAACTCATGGAGTTGCCAGCCTAGGCAGGACAGCATTGCTTTGGAAGTCTCATGCATCAATCTGCATGAAGCTATCCATATCAACAGATATTATTTTTTTGCAAGACTATAAGGAAAAAAACAGTTCCAGAAACTAAAACATTAAATTCAAAACCTGCAAATGCCATCTACCAAGATTTCCTCAGCTTTGAGCGGGAATAAAAAGAATGAACTCTGAAGGTCTAATTTTAGCTCTTTCCTGATTTACCCAGAGAAAAATATGATTCATTGCCTTCTGTATCCCTCTTGAGGAAAAGAAAGGGGGGGAAAAGTGTCTTCCCAATACAGTAATTAGAAAAATGGTTAGGTTATACAACTTGCAGATTCACCTACTTATGACCTTGCAGAGATGGAACACGTTTCCACAAATTTCTAATGCAAATTTCCAAAAACACTTGTACATGATTCCAACAATTTAAATTTCCCTGCTGACTAGCTTGCCTCTTTGTAAGAATGTTTTTAACCCTGGATTTTTTTGTCTTCAATATCTCAATCGTTCCTCTCTGTAAATCCCACACTACCATGAAAAGTTTCCATTTGCATAATAGAATAGTGGCTTAAGTTGTCCTTAATGAGAAAGGGAAAACTTGTTTAAAAAAAAGTCAAGGATACTTTGCAAACAAAGCCTTTAAACTGAGTCATGACCTTTTGAACATGCTGTCTGTTTACTATTTGGCTTTAATATTTAGAAAGTGACTGCAGTGCTGCAACTCTAAAACTCATGCAAGAATAAGAACTGTACAGGAGCTTCTCCCTGCATCTCATCTAGGAAAAATATCTTTGAGCAGCTATCTCAGATGTAGACCAGCTCAATTTTCCCTCTATGACAATAGAGGGCAAGTCAGAAGAGGTTACCCTAGTTACCAGAAAAAGTGCCCCAAAAGCAAACTAAATGGTGGTGGCAAGACTGATTTTAAGGCATCATTATTACTGCCACCTTTGTTCGTTCACTGAGTCCACTCATCGGCTCAAAATAATTACGGAACGAAGATCCAGAAAGCTTGACTGGTTCTGATTAAGTGGTTTGCTGCTTCCACCCAGCCAGGCAGTTTCTTTCTTTAAATTCCTGTGATACAGCCTGCTATTAATTCAATTCATTCTGTCTTGGTGTACATTTATTGTATACATGACATCTTCAAATAAAAAATCCTTAGATAGCATGCAATTAAAACATTAACTTTATATTTTCCACATAAAGGCACTTACTGGAATCTTTTAGCATACAGAGACTATCAATTTCTGCTGTCACTAAAATTAATGTCTTGAACTAAATATAAAACAGCTTCAACATGAAACAGTCATATTGCTGTAATTAACAAATGAGTAAGAACAATGAGAATTTGTACCAGCAACAGAAACTATGAGCCATACACTTAGGGCAGCTTTCCTGTACTACTCAGCACAGAGAATCCAGATAAAATGGATTCAGCTTTGAGAAGACCCTACAGACCCTACAACCACACCCTCTACCTCTCTCTTTAAAGAATCTGGTAATGGTGGGAGCCCTCCCAGCTCCTGCAGGGTGGGGGACTGGAGAGCAGACTGGAGACCATGTCTGTCTGACCATGACTGACAAAGAGGAGAGGTCTTCACAACTGAGGGCTGCAAGGCAAAAGTCAGACAAGGGGATTTGAACAGCACCTGAACTACAAACACCATTCACAGAACAGCTTAATTCTACTCTGCTTCAAATCAAAAAATGCTATAAAGCACAAAGCCATACTTCAGTGAAAAGGCCATCACAGATTATTTTCAAAATGTCCTTTCTCATTCCTGGGTTTCAGGTGAGAAGTTTTTAAGAGCAAAACCGTACTTGTGGAAGTGTCTAATACAAAGAAAAAAAAAGGTTTCAAAAGACACAATTTCCCTTAGTTCCAAAGATACAAGTAACACTTAGAATGAGGTGAATCCAAAACCAGCAGCATAAAAAGCAGTAGGATTCCTAGTTCAGCCAGCAAACATCCTCAGTACACAAAATAAGGCTACAGATACTACACTAAATAATTATGTTTATCAAACATAAAATTACTTCAGCTCTAAAACTCATGGCCCAAGTCTAAATAAAAATAGTTGACTGGCAAAACAGAGAGTGTGCACACACTTCTGGAAGCCACACTCTAGAAAAGATGAAAGTATGGAGTCAATAAAGGCAATTTGGGAAGAAGGAGGTACTGGGGGGAAGAGATGGTACATACACCAAGAGATCTGAGGACTTCTTGATCGCTCAGACTGACACATGACCAGCAGCTGGCCTGGTTACACTGTGAAAGCAAATACAGGTGCTTAAGATGCATGAAGGGATGCAAAGACAGTCAAGCCAAGAATCAGTCTCTTAAAATTAAAGGCAAAAGAGTTTGGTTAAAAATAAGACTTGCCCTATTTTAACTTGCCAACAAAAATGGTGAAATATTCTATTTTCAAGTCTTAAGAGAAAACTGGGATAATCAAACAAGTAATTAAATTATATGGCCTGAACTATAAGAGATGTGAAATGAGATGGAAATCTGTTGATTTAATCTAGCCTTTCAGAAACATAAAAGAAAAAAACCCTAGGCCAAGCCTTCTGGAGAACACCACCATTCTCATTTTTCAGGACACCCTATTATAATACTAAAGAAAAATCCTTTCAATACATACACAGAGAGCTATTAATACAATAAGAATTAGCCAAGGTTTACTTTTAAAACAGAAAAATTCTCTAATTCCTTCTTCAACAAATATTAAACTGCATGTAACTAGAGGAAAAAAAAAGCACCTTTCTAAAATGCAGGAAATAAACATTCAAAGTCTGGCAGACCAAGGTAAGAAATTCATTATACAAGAATTCTTGGAATAAAAACCATGATTCAAGAAAAGCTGCAGCTGCCAAATCTGTAAGCAAAGAGCCACTCCATCAATAGACAAATGCTTTCAGATTATGACTTGCTTCCTTCCTTCCAGTTCCTCCTCCCTAAACAGAGCTGCACGTATTTCTCATTAGAGAGGACTCTCTTCTCCAGCAAACCTCTTGCTCGGATATGCACAAAGAAGAATTCTTCCCTTTTACCCTGAAACACATAAACCCTCTGTCCCACACTCCCTATCCCCCTGCCCCTGTTGGCAAGACCACCTGGCAAAGCACAAGCTGAATTAGACCACTTCATTTGGTACTGGATTGGGACTTGAAGACTTTTTAAAGCAGGTTGAATTATCCGTGAGAAAAACCTTCAGGGTCACTTTCACCTCACTGCAGCACTGCTGTTGAAGCACCTGCAATCAGCTGTTTCAGCCACTGTCTGTAGGAACCTCCATCCCACTGCATTTGTAACACATCCACCACATCTGATTTTCACAGCTGGGACTTCCTCTACAACCTTCATTATAAAAGTTACTGCTTCACTTTCCCTGACAGAAAACGTTGAAAGCAAAGAAACTTCACTGCCTGCCTTTTTAAAACAAAGGTGAGAATATGAGCTACAAACACACAGGTATGGATCCAGGGGCAAGTGCCCCGGAGTCCATCTGGGAAAGCTGAAGGACTTCCTTTAGGGGGAGTAGGGAAAAGACAAAGAAAACAACCAGTCATAAAAGCTTCTGCTTTTTTTTTTTCTTTTACATGTACTAAAAATACGTAACAGAAGTGGAGACAAGCATATTTCAAACATATTTATTATAGGAACCAGCTGTTCCCCTTGTGCCCCCCTCAGACTGGCAGATCAGTGAGACTCTCCAGGAAAGCCAGAGCACAGATCATTCCAAACAACTCTTCCCAAAAACCATGGTCTCCTTTCACAGTGACACATCCCATCCAGTTAAATGCCCCTAATTTCTGTGCTCCCACAGCCCCCTGGCTCTGAGGACTGATAGAAACACACCTGTGTAAAAACATAAGGATCAAATCTTACTGAAGCACTTTTCCAGTACTTTAACCAAGTATTTCCAGGATATCACTGAGGTTTTGCATTAAAAAGAAAAACATATTTTAAAGAACACATGCAGTCTTTCAGCAGGTTTCAAAAACATACAGAGATCAGAAAAGCACAGAAAGATCAGCTATGCAGTCATTTCAGTATACCAGTCCTGGCCAGTATGCTTCACTTTACTATCTAACCTTTGAAATAAACCTGCCTTAATATGGACTGCTCCCCTTCTGAATAAAACAAAATGTGTCCTGTAAGAAAGTCAAGCTGCTTGACAGGAGTGATTTCTAATCACAGAAAATTAATCAGGTGTGCTGACACTTTGGTCAATGGATATGACAAACCCCAAAGCTTATCTCTGCTCTGGCTGGATCCTTCCTCATCATCTCCCCACCCATGCCTCCTAAGCTTTTTCCCTGTTACACATAAGCCTATCAAGCTCACCTTTCTTGTCCCCAAGGCAAAATTGGCTAAAAAAAAAAAAAAAAAAAAAACCTCATGTTTTCAACATGAAAATCTGTTTAGAACAAGAAGAACAAAGGCCTGAAAACAGAAGTCTCAGGTCCAAGTTAATCAAAACTGTGCATCACCACTGTGGTCCAGGTCATAAACAAAGACTCAGTAAGGACAGGAAAGAGAGGCCACAACACCTTACACTTGGATTGGTCTGCACTGCCATAAAATCCCTGCCAAAAGAATTCTGAGACAGGACCAAGATACTAGTAAACAGAAATTTTACCAATCTTCAGCAAAACTTTTGAAGGAGTTACATCACATTTCAATTTTAAAAGGAGCTTACTTAACATTTCCCAGAACCCACACACAAAAGAGACAGAAAGGACATGACAGCCTTATGCTGGCACCAACCTTGTTGACTTAAGGGACTTATCTTTTACCCAATGCAACTCTAATGGCAGCTCAGTAGGACATTGCTGGGCTTGAGGGCCAAAATTAGGAAACAACAATTTGCAAGGGAGCTTGCTGAAAGCCACAAGTTACAGAGGAACAAGCAAGAAAAGCTCCTAAAAGTTTATGCTTGTACTGCAAAAAAAAAACTTTTCCAAACTCACCTAAAGATATGGGAAAGAGTATCTGTTTCTATAAAACCAACCTTTTTTCCTCACTCAGATACTGAAATGTTACTTTCTCTGAACAGGTTCCTTTTGCCTGCCATGTTATTTGTCTCTAGATCACTTACCCATGAAATGAGATAAAGTTTCATTCTCAAAATGCTTCAGTATCCATATGTAAATGACTCAGTACAGGTGTACACATTGTACCTGACTGTGGCTGATAAAACAGCCAGTAAAAAAACCCAAAAAAACTAAATAAAAAAGTCAATATTCTACACTTCTACAGGAAAGTTTGAAACCAATGGGCTTCTGCTCATCAAACCACAAGTGGACTAGCATTTTCCTGGAAAGACTGAGAAACATGCCTTGAGCAGAAACACTCCAAGCAAATTCTACATCATTCATCAGTTTGTGCTGGAATGCTTGATAATTTCTCTGTGCAATAATGTTTTAAGCCTCACAGGGATAGCATTCCAGTTCGCTGCAAACTTGACTGCAAACCACAAATGTGAAATGGTTGTCAAGAAATTGAGAGAGTAATTACTGCACAGTGAGCATCAGTAAGTAATTGCTTCTGACACTGTCACTTCATGGGCATCAGTTCTGCCACGAGCCCTGCAGGTTAGAGGGAATTCAAAAAATAACTATGAGAAGTCATTACCAAGAACGCTCAATTATGACTTCCCTAAGTCGAAAGGTGGATAAAAAACAGTTGTGATGTTTTGTAACCTCAGAATTTATTAATTTGAAGAATTGGGAAAAAAGTTATTATTTGCAAAATGGCAGTGTTTCCCATACATTCCACTCAAAAGCTCTTCGTGTAGCCTCTCTTGCAAAATAAACTGCAAAAATTCCCAAATACAACAGGAAAAACCAAACTAACAACAACAACAAAAAAACCCCTAATGGACACAAAGCCAAATGAACCCATCTTTGTATGCCGTGCCTTAGTAAGCTGAAATTCCTATGGCTTTTTTAAAAAGTCATAGGAATTAAGCCTTTTAAAAGGCTTAAAAAACAGAGTTGTAAACCTTGGTTCTTTAGACACTGTTTTAACACCTTAAATTTATTCTCAAATCAAGAACTTGTAACCTTCCTCCTCCCCCACACATTGCCAAAGAGCCTTCCAAGTAAACCAAACTTCTAACTGAATACAGAAGGGTGAAAGACTGAAGAGTTTTGTGGGGTTTGAAGGGATTATTCCATAAAGGACCCAGCTCAACTGACCTAAAATACAAATATGACAATGACAATATTGGCATTACAGAAACATCACCAATAAACTGTGGCTTCAAATATAGTTCAGCAGAGTACAGCTGCTTCCCCCTTACATCAGCTCTGCCATTCTTTATTCCACATATCAGCTACCCTAGCACGTCTGCCTCAGTTCCCAAAGAGACAAAAGACCTTTTTGGCACTCAAACATGGCAAACAGCTCCAGCTTCTTGGGAAAAGATAGAGGGGGTAGGGAAGAGTGGAATGAGCTATTATCTGGATTAAAACATTTCACATGTGCCCTTGTAAGCCCAGCCAAAAGCTGCTGCTACCTGCTGCCTGCCCACCGTGAGCGGAGTGGCAGCAGGTGTGCTGTGAGCCTTGGGGCACTGCAGGGGCACCCTAAAGGGTGAACACCTTGTCAGCAATCCCTGAGAAGCAGAGGAACTGCAAACCTCCCTTCAGCCTCAGAATGAATCCCCAAGGGAAGAGGCACTGGTGGGAACTGTGGGAAGCCTGCATGGATACCATCCACATGGACAATGAGAGGAAGAGGGGGGGAAAAAATCTGCCAAAAAACAAAACCCCACAATCACAGAACAATTGAGCCTTTGGTAAAATGAAGCAATAGTTCCCACCAATGGAATTCACTTCTGCAGCAAGTGTGGGGGCTACCACCACAGCAAAGCTAGAGGAATTTACTCACATGCTATTTACCCAAGGAAAAAACAGTATTGCAGAAGGGCTCCACTGCAAAAACCACAGCTGGTTCCAACCCCAAAGACCCCATGTCTTAATTCTGAGATTAAAATGCCTAACAGAAGAAACTACAAAACATCAAATGTCAATCAGAAAATCATATTGGCTGATTTAAATTAAGTTTGCATTTCTTCTTCCTCCTCTTTCCCTTTAGCTGCCCCTTACAAATACCTTTACAGCAAAATAAAAGCCTGCAAGTATTTAAGTGTGTTTAACTTGGAAATGAAACAGATGCTGATAACAGCCTTACTTCATGGACTACCAGAACAGAACTACTACACTAATTCCACTAAGCAATTTATTGGCTTACATACGTGGCCAATGCCTTCAATCATGTCATCACACACTTTTTTTTTAAAGTTTGTATCAATACAGAATTCCATTAAAACAACCCCTAACAATGCATGAAGATAACCTGTCATTTTAAATTTGAGGCCAACAAAATAGAAAAATAATGACATTTCAATTACAGGCAGAGAAATTAGGCGAGACAACGTTTCTGTTTTCCTGGTGAGGAGAAACACTTTCTCTGAGATTGTCAGAACAATTTTGAGTGGAGCTAGGTGAATACTACACACCAGGTATCATCTTCTTTTCACAAACCAGCAGCAATCAAGTGGCTCCTGTGGCAACACAGAGATGTCCCACTCATAACCAGCCATGTTATGCTACTTAATCTACGTGCAGAGATCTTGCCCCAACACCATTAAAAAGAAAATTTAAAAAAAAAAAAAAAGGTATGACAGAGGAAGAACGATTAAAATTGTATCAGATCATCATCTAAGAGAGTGAAAGCAGACCTAGTATGAACTCTGACAAGGCTCACGAAGGGTCTCTACAGGAAAGATACTTCCTGGACAAATGGGCTTCACCTAACTCTATTTTCATTCTCCTGTAAGGATGAAGCTCATGATCAGGTGGACGACTCAAAGCACCATGATAAGGACTTGAGAAAAGGAACACAAGTCCACCTACTGAATAAAGTAATTTTTGGACCAAATCTTAAAAACAGTTCAAACTAGGAAGAAAGGCAGGAAAAAAAGTACAGGTGGCAGAGTAGTCATTGGTTTTACTCTTTTTTTTTTTCTTAATCCTGTTATTAAATCCTCAATCTTTTCTTCACAGATCATAGGCCTTTTTTTCTTTACATGATTTCTCCTTTATAACATTGCTATTTCTGAAATAATTGTTATCATCTTTATACAACATTCAAGACTACCAAGGTACATTCAACAGAAGATTTTAATTAGAACATGGGTTCCAGACATTTAGATCTGAGTTCCATATTTTGTAAAAGCAATCCCAAGACCACAATTTCACATAAATGTAAGGCAATGGCAAGTTAATGCTTTGCCACTCCACAATAAACAAACTCTGTTGAGAAGTGATTGTTAAAAACAACACATCATAGAAGAGGAAAAGAAAACAAAACCCTTTTGTTCCATGTTCTTTTCCACTAAAATCCCAACAGGACCATATAGTGCAAGGTTTCCCACCATCATTCAGATCACATCTGATTAACTCAACAGACAAAAGACTTCAGCTGAAAGATGAGCCTCAGCTCCATCCTCATTACCTTTCCAGGGCACAGTCAGACAATCTAAATGAAGAAATCCTATTGTAATGTTGCAGCATTACAACACGTTGTATTACATACAGTAGATTTTTGGTGATGCATTTCATCATTTCCAGATGACCAAGGCCAGCAATGTGCCTTGGCTCCAAAGAAGGCCAATGGTACCCTGGGGTGCATTAGTCAAAAGCACTGCCAGCAGGCTGAGGGAGGTGATCCTGCCCTGGAGGGGCCACAGCTGGAGGGCTGGGCCCAGGTGTGTGCTCCTCGGCACAGGGCAGACATGGACACGGTGCAGAGAGCGCAGCAAGGGACAACAAACATGAATAAGGGACAGCAGCCAAGGCTGAGAGAGCTGGGACTGTTTAGCCTGCAGAACAGAAAAGCTCAGGGCACATCTTAGCAATGTATATAAATATCTAACAGAAAGTGCAAAGGTGATGGAGACAGGCTGTATCCTGTGCCAGGGCCAGAGGTAAGGAGCACAAACCAAAATGGAAGAGGTTCCATCCAAACATTAGGACACAGCTTTTCACTGTGAGGGTAACCGAGCTCTGGCACAGGCTGCACAGGGAGGTTGTGGAGTCTCCATTTCTGGTGATACCCAAAATCACCTGGACATTGTCCTGGCCAACCGGCCCCAGACCTGACAACTGCCAAAGGTCCCTTCCAACCCCAACCCTTCTGTGCTTTGCTCTGTGAAGGAAATTCACCTGTGACACACCTCAGCAGTGTAATGAAAAATTTCTGTCATCACACCTGGCATATCAACACCATCTGGAAACACGGAAAGGCAGCGCAGTTCCTCTCTCACCCAGCTCAGCAGCTGACACTGGAGCTTAAGCTTCATCCAGTGCTGGGGGTTTTGGTTTGTTTTACTATCACCTAGCAAATAAGAGGTCACCCGGTGGGAACACAATTAACAAAACTAGAAAGGACACCCAGAATTGAATTTAGGGATAAAAAAGACCTAGCAATAGACTCTCTAACCTGTGCTAACTACAAGTCCTAAATACAGGATTCCTCATTGCATTACGACAAAACAAGCATATAAACATAATCTGTGCCTCTTCCACCACCCAGCCAACTTTTTCAGGAAAAAGCATTACAGCTGTGCCAGTCACTAAGCTCCCACATACAAAGGGAAAACGCCATCAGGGGTGTCTCTTCAAACAAAGTAACTCAACCAAGCAGCAACCGCTGAGCTCACGCCTCACTCCCAAGCCTGCAACCATCGCTGTAGCGCGGATGTTGGGGAGGCAGCCCCGGAGGGCGAGTCCGCCGGGCCCCGGGTGCGCGGGCAGCGCCGGGCCGGGCAGCGCCGAGCCCCGGGTGGACGTCATGCTCGGCAGCCCCGCCGCAGCACGGCCCTCACGGAGCCGCCGGCCCGGCCCGGCCCCACAATGGCACTCAGCGAGACAATTGTCCCAACGGGACGAGGATTCAGAAGGTATTTTGCAGCGCAGAAATCGGAGGGAGGGGGGATAAAAAAACCAGCGCACAATGAGCCTTTCATTCAAACAAGGAAGGCTTGCAGGAAGTACAAAGTGTTTCCAAGCCTTATCCAAAAGGCACTGAAATAACAGAGGCCGCTCCATTTTTACCAGTGGACACTGGAGGAGGCTATAGCCCAAGACACAGTTTGAAAGCATTAGCAGTCACACTATCGTGCATTATTAATAACACAACAAACTCAAGAAAACACACTCGAATTCCACCTAGCCCTTATGCTGTGACAGTATCGGAAATTTCCTCCCACCTTCTTTTAAAATCTTTTCTCAAATCACGTAAAAATCTGTCTCCGCCATAAACACAAACGCCTCTTCTGCCCCCAGCCCCACACCTTGCCCCAGGTAACACCATTCCAGAAGGATGGGGAACAGCAGAGACCGGGATACATCACACACTACAGCTCCACACACTACAGATGCAGCCTGTGACCAGGAAAGCACACACAGAAAGAACAGCACAGCACGCTCCAGCTTTCAGACCCGCACACTCTGACAGACTACTTTAAAAAAGGCACTTGAATCTTCCAGTTTACTATTAGATAGCTAGCCCAAAGTAATGCACTGTTGGTTTTAAATTGAATTATGTGTGGAGAATTATTCATGATCAAGAATTATTGCCGATCAAGAACAGGGAGCATTACTGAGTGTGCCTCGCACCACATTACACAAATAGATTCATAGTAAATTAATCGCAAAATTAACATCTTCCTAATTGTTTTTGATCTATAAACTTGTTCATTCTCAATTTAACTAAAAGAAACCCGCACGTATCTCTCAATGAAATTGCATTGCATTTTGTTCTCTCAGATTTCTTAAATCAAATTGATATAGTAATTTGCAGTGCCATTGCAGAGCAGGCTGCTATGCTGTACTCGCTCCTCAAGCCTCAAACTGTAGCCTACAGTCACTTTAACATTAGACAAACATGAATTCTCTGAGGGTAAGGTACTGCTCAGCATGAGGGACAGGCGAGAAATTTTGTTTGAAGTCACTAAACAAGAAAAAGAGTTTCTGTAATAGCCAAAGTTTAGACGAGCTCACTCAATGCAAGAAGTCAGCTCTAATAACACGAATTCCACTCTATGAGGAACAAGCATTTATTACTGAGGGACAGCTTAAATGCAACGATGCAAAAAAACCCATGACACCTTATAAAAGCAAACTAATAAAAAAAACCCGAGGCTGGGGGTGAGAGAATGTATTACTGGTCAAGTTCACAGCCCAGATGCACAAAATCAGTGCTGATGTTAGGTCAGGTTTTCACCACCACATTCCTTCACCTTTCTGAACAGTCAGAGATGCTAAACCACACTCTGATTTAACTGAGGGCAGTACAACGTGACTAAAGCTGAAGCGAGGTGCTGCTAAAACACAGAACTGACTTTTAACCTTAAAAACACTGCTTTGACACAGTGGTGCGGTCTAGATCGATACGGTTCAGTTGCGTGTTCGGCGTGAACATTCTCACCTAACAGCAGAGCAATCACGTCCCAGTCCGATTTCTTTTCGGATACTTCTGCAAGACAATTCTTATCCCGAGATACAAAAGGTAACACTGAACACGCAGGAGGTTTTCTCTTTCTCTCCCAATGCGACTCTCAAGAGCGCCCGTGTGCCTCAAACGCCCGGCTGGAGCTGATCCCGCACCGGCTCGGAGCGGAGCGCAGGACACGGCCGCGGAGGCTGACAGCCCCTCAGGCCACGGCACGGCACACGCCGCGCTCTGCGCAGCCCGCCTCACGGCGCTGCCTGCCCGGCTTTCGGGGAGAGAGCGAGCTGCTACCGACCCCGCTCCGTGCCCACCGGGCACTCCGCACGCCCGGGGAGCCGCAGCACCCGGGGCTCCCGGCGGGGCACGGGCTCCCACGGCAGCGCCCGGGGCGGCGGAGCGGGGAGGCAGCGCGGCCGGACAACGCCGCGCCTGCGCCCTTGCGCGCGGGGGTGACGTCATGCTGCTGCTGGCGCTGCCGCTCGCGCCGGGGCTGCCTGAGGGGGCGGCCATGGCGGGCGGTCACGGCCGTGCCCCGGGGGAGCCGCGGGAAGGGCTCTGCTCCTGCCGCGGGCAGCATCAGGGATGGGGCGGGCTGGAAGGAACCATTGCGGGTCGTCTCGTCCGGTCTGCCTGCTCAAGCAGGGTCACATGGCACAGGAGTCTCTCCTGACCGTTCTTGAGTGTCTCCGGGGAGGGAGACCCACAGGCTCGCTGGGCAGCCCGTTCAGTGCTCGGTCAGTGCGCACTAAAGGGGTTGTCCCTCACATTCAGGTGGAACTTCCTGTTGCTTCCCGTTGCCTCTTGTCACTTTGCTTGGCACCAGCGGGCAGAGCCTGATCCATCCTCTCTCACCTCCACTTCAGATATTTACACACCCTGATGAGGTCCCTTCCCAGTCCTTTCTTCTCGAGGCTGAACAGAATCACAGAATCAGGTTGGAAAACGCTCGGAGGTCGAGTCCAGCCCGCTGTGTCCAGGTCCGGTTCCCTCAGCTTCTCGCAGGAGAGATGCTCCAGGCCCTTGATCAGCTCTGCAGCCTCTGCTGGGCCCCGTGCCGGTGCTCCTGTCTCTGTGCCGAGGAGCCCAGAACTGGACACAGTCAGCCGGGAAGGCGCTGCCAGGGCTGCTGGCCCGGGACACAGATCCTGGTGGTGCTCTGGAAGCACCTCTGGGCTCCTGTCACCTCCATCCTCCCATCCCCGCGGCCCTGGTGGCTGTCGTGACTGCGCAGCTTTGAGAAGCAGCTGCCTGTGCAGGGAAATGCTTTAGGGGTTGTTTGGCTCCAAGGTTGTTTTCTTTTTCCTATTTGGATTAACATCACGTACGTCTCTGTTAACAGCTGGGCTTGCACAGAGTGAATTCCACTCTCCCCTCTGGCTCAGCGTGGAAAGGAGAACAAGCCCTGGGGAAGGATGCCCCAAACAGCTGCAGAGGGACAAGAGACACTGACCCATGCTCTGCCTTGAGAGTGCTTTTTTCCTCTGCCTGTAAAGGCACATGGGATGGCCTTGCCAGCCTAAAATTAGGCCTATAAGCAGTTCCCCTTCCTCTCCTCTCTCAGTTCTCTATTTGTGGCATTTACATCAGTATCCTTCCATATCTTGTAAGGCTTAGAAGAGGAGAAATTAAAACTTTGCAGTCTTTAACGATTGTTATCCAGGAAAAACCAAGTAATTAAGGTTGCATCCATAATGCTGAATTGACAGACACCAGCCTAACTTAAAACACTGCCAAGCACAGGAAACCTCAGCTATTTGAGTTTCCATTGCCAAGACAGACCAAGTTGTCTGTAGGGAGTAGAAGCAGCAGCACATGTAACAAAGCTTCACTGCTGATGGTTTACAGCCTTTTGCAGTACAATAACTAAACTCTTGGGCCACTGTGCCCAGCGAGTTGTGGACACCTGGACATCCCTCTGGGAACCAGGAAAAACTGTTAGGATAGCACTAGTGCTGTCAGTGTGCACTTGGTTAAGATCTTCTGGCCAGAGAATGAGTTATCAGTGAAGGAAAGAGTTGCTTAGGTTTGACTGAGAGGTCAGTTTTAAAGCACTATTTGACCTGGGAGAAAGATTTCCATAGAGATGACAGGGTAGGAGCAATATTGGAGTGAAGGGCTCGAGTTTTCTCTACAAAAATCTCAGTTAGATTGTGTTGAGCCTGCCTGGTGGTGTGTGGAAAGCACAACAGAGAACAGAAATAGCTAAATCTGGTTGCTCTTACTCTGCTGTGTTCTCTAGCCATTTTTTGCACATTTGTCTTCTCAATCTGCTTTCAGTGTGGCAAAGGACAAAGTATTCAGCACGTGCTGAACCTCTTTCAAGTAAGCCTGAACTGTAGTTTAACCCTTAAGACAAAAGCCAGAGCCTGAGGGTCTCTTCTGACACTTGCAGGAAAGTCTGGGGAAACAGCACAGATATTGGCAGGGGCTTTTTGTCAAATAAAAAGGGGGAAATGAAAAAAAAAAATTGTTCTTGCACCTCAACTGTTCCAGAAATAACCATGAATTTTGTAAATAATCAGTAAACAAAGATAGATGGGCCACTAAGTAAACAGAGGTTTACCAGAGATACTGTTGAGCAGCAATATTTAAATGCACACGTGCCTTGCTATGCAACAGGGTAAGGAACAGGAAATATTTTTTTAAGAGGAGAGTCTCAGACTAAGAAACTCAGACTTGCTTTGAATTGCTACAAGAAAGGGACAAGATGGGTAGAGCTGCATGAACCAGAACCAACAAAATGTTAACCCAAATTTTTGTTGTGGAAAGCTCTTTCCTATTTTGTCAGATAAATTCTCCGCATTCCAGGACAACTTACAGCATAGTCCCTCTCGAATCTGTGCCTCCAGCAGATGTACCTGAAAAGTCAGAGCTTTTTCCTCCCATTTTGTCAATGATTCTCTTTTCCATTGTATCTTTTTCCTCCCCAACTATTTCATTTCTGACATACTCTTGCCTAGTGACCACAAAGAACATCTGTGACATCTATTTCAAAGGCCAGTAGCTTTAATCTGTCAGTGATCCTGACCATTGTTCTCATCACAGGAAACACCCAAAATATGGCAATTTTGGCAGGAAATTTTGCAAATGGCTTAGATGTCCTTGAGTAAAACAATAACACTCTAGACAACATTGTGAATTCTTGAAGGTATTCTTTGTGATGTTGAGAAAATCTGTGGAATTGTGAATTCTGTGGAAACTAGGATTCTTTAGCCAGAGAATCATAAAGACATATTAGTAAATAGGAAGAGATTTAAAAGGTTCATTATCTTTGGCAAGACCATCAGTGTTGATTCAGCTGATGTTTTCTATGGCAAAGACTTGTATTTTCAAGCTCAAACCTTTAAAATAGTCCTGGAAATAGTGAAGAACAGAACTTGATACAGAGATATCTTGAGTATTCCTCATGCCACCTAATTCAGATTTACTTTGCCAGCAATCCCAGTCACAATTTTTGGAAGAGTTTATTTACTAAGCAATAAGAAAACACAACAGCAAATTACAGTTCCATTCAACACTGCTCAGAGAACTGAAGAAGTCTGAAATGGGGTATTTCTCATTTTTCTGGGCAGCTGTTTCCTAAGATGAGCTAAGCTTTGAAAAGTAACAGAGCTCAAAGCACAAACAAATTGCTCCAGTTGTCAGGGTGCTGATTGTATGTGGTGTCTTCTAATGACTCTGATTAAGATATTTGCCCTGGATTCTTCAAGAAAACAAAAATCCAATCAGTGACTCTTAAAATTAAAGCAATCCTCTCCAGTCTGCAAAAGCAGACACTTGAATCTGGCTGCAGCTTATTGACCGTGTATTGGGTGTGACATCTGCATGACAGACCTGTGGGACAGAGCCTGCACGGCGGAGCACCTAAAACACAGATCCTCACACAGCAGGGCACAGCTCAGAGCACAGCTGGCACTTCAGGGCGTGGAACATTTCCTAAACTCCCACGCAGCACTGTCCCTTCTTGTATCTGCGGGGTTCCCAGACGGAGTGAGGAATGATGAATCTGACTCCATGTTCTCAGAAGGCTAATTTATTAGTTTATGATCTATATTATATTAAAGAATACTAAACTAAACCATACTAAAGAATACAGAAAGGAAACAGACAGAAGGCTAAAAGATGCTAAAGAAAAACTTGTGACTCTCTCCAGAGTCCGACACAGCTTGGCCCTGACTGGCCAATAAGTCAAAACAATTCACATGAAACCAATGAAACAGCCACCTGTTGGTAAACAATGTCCAAACCACATTCCAAAGCAGCAAAACACAGGAGAAGCAAATGAGATAATATTGTTTTCCTTTTTCTCTGAAGCTTCTCAGCTTCCCAGGAGAGAAATCCTGGTGAAGGGATTTTTCCAGAAAATATGACGGTGACAGTCCCTCTTCTCCCCAGCTCCAGGAGCCCACACTATGGGCTGAAACTCAATTTACCAACAACTACAAGCCCCAGCTCCTGTTCCACGGTGCTGCTCTCCAGCATCTCATTCCCAATCTGTCCATACATCCAGGGCTGCTCCATACAGAGGGGCAGAATCCAGCACTTGTCTTTATTATGGTTGGTGACTGCCCAGCCCTTGCCATGGTCTCTGCAGGACATCTGCCCTCGAGGGGGTCTGGAGCTCCTCCCAAGGTAGTACAGTCAGCAGACTTACGTAGTGCTCCCTCCAGTCCTTACTTAGCATTCCTTCCAGTCCTGTATCCCAGTCATTAATGAAGATGTTGAAGAGAATGTAGGAGCAGTGAAGTCCCACAGCTGCTCAAGAGCAGAATGAAGGTGTGGAAGAGAATGGGGCTGAGCATGGAACCCTGCAGAACCCATCAGTGACAGGACCTGCAGGCGATGTCACCCCATTGACTAAACCCTTTGTGCCTGACCCGCGGGCCAGTCACTCACCTGTCACGTGGTGTGTTTGCCCAGCTCAGTGCTGGGCATTTTCTCCAGAGGGAAACTGTGAGGGATGGTATCAAAAGCTTTACTCAATCCTCTCCATGATTTTATGGGGCATTGAAGTGAGACTGATAGGCCTGGACTTTGCATGGTCATCCTTCTTGCCCTTCTTGAAAACTGGGACAATATTTGCCAGCTTCCAGTAGACTGGAATGTCTCCAGATTCCCAAGATTCCAAAACCATTGAGAGGTCTTGTGATGACACCATCCAGCTCTCTGAGTACTCTTGGATGAATCCCATCAGGCCCATAGACTTAGAGGGATCCAGCTGAAGAAGCAAATCCTGCACAAGTTCAGGATTGACTGGCAGTTTATCTTTCTCACAGGCATGAGAAATCAGTTTAACACAGAACAAAGAGTCAAACATAGAATGATTTAGTGATCTGCTCAGAATCCTTCTCCATGACATGGAATTCTTCCAAGTACAGTAAACACTGCAAATTCCAGGTTTTAGATACAACCCCTCAGGGCTGGGTTGTAAAAGAAAAATCAGGAGTTATGAGTGTAACATTAGATGTCAATTCTGAGGCAGAATTTTAAAAGCTATTTCCATTCCCAGCCCTCTTGAGTGCCTAGGAACCTCTAAAGGCTATGGGGTCCTATATCCTATATCCAGAGCCCTGAAGTCCCACAGCTGCACAGGAGCACAGTTCTGTGTTTGGAAGGCCTTCTACAGAAAGGAGCTTTTATGAGCTTCTCACATACACACCAGTCACCAACTGAGCTCTCGTAACCCAGACCCACGTTCTTCCTTGTGTACCATAAAACAAGGAAATGGGAATTCTCACACGAGGTGGAGCATTTTTAAGAACTGGGAGTTATGGTATGTTAGTAAATGTATTATGCTATTATTTATATTAATTGCCAGTACTAAAAAGGCTGTAACTTTTCTCACTTTGGGTGACCTGGAGCTATGAAGCCACAGCTGAGAGTTATAAATGTCTGCCATTGCATGACATCAATTGGTCATAAAAATAGTCAGAGTATTTACTTCTTTGATGGAAATTTGAAAAAGTGGCTCTGGATCCTGCTTTCCTGTCCAAACCCTTTTACATTTCCCTCTCAGCACTGCCATAACTAAACCATAGGGTTCCCAAACTCTACACTATGACATAAGGAAACTACACATGACAATAATTCTCAGAAACACACAAAAACCTTCAGCTGCCTAAAAACAAAAGGCATGTTTTGACTCTGCATAACAGCATCATTCACTAACAAAAGCTTCTTATTTTTGACTTTTACCTCTTCTGTCTTACTCTTTGAGCAAGTTTTCTATACAAAGAAGAAAAACCATAAACTGGCCTTGACAGAATATTAAGGGAAGGTGAATGAAGCTGCAATAACTTTGGCACAGGGGTTTTCCACAAGGGATTAAAGAAAAAAAAGGCACTTTGTACAAATACATGTGTTTGAACAGACAGAAGTTAGACACACTTGCCTTCCAGTGCAAACCAGAAAAACTTTTCAAAATTACTGCTGTATGTGAGAAATTATTTTAAGAAATAAAAGGAAGTCAAATTTACCTACTTATTTTGAAATAAAGGTAGAAACAGAATTATTCTCATCTACAGATGTCATCAGCTCAGTTTAATTTTTAATCAATCATTAAAAATACCATTTAAGAACTCAGCCCTTTTAAACAGATTAATAAAAAACTCAGCCTAGTGGGAAGTTCAGAATGCTTCATTATACTCAAAAAATACAGCATTTCAGATTTTATATAACAGCTTTATTATCAAATGGCAAGAGACACTTAGTAATGATGTCATGCAGGTATCACAAAAAAACTTCCAAAAGATAAACAGGTCACCCAACAGCTCAAAAATCCCTTGCAATTAAAAAACAAAGCTACATCTTTCTGATGTCCTGGTTTGTTTCATGGTAGCCACTGTTCTTCTGTCAAAATGTTATGGCTATCTCTTGGATCACTTGCTGGATTCCCTAAAGGAAAGAGTAGGCTAGTACAGTACCCCACAGCACAGTGCTTTTTTGCTTTCCACAAGGCCTGCCTTACTCTGCACAAGCCTCAGAAGTCCTCATGGGATAGGGAAGCACCTCAGACTGCTGGCAGCTGAAGATAAACACAGAAGGGATGGGCTTAAAAATCCTAAGGTTTTGAAAAAGTAAAGAACCCTATTTTGAACCTTTTTAAGGTCTTAAGGCTTTTAGTTATTGTGATGAGAGGCCAGTCTTGTGGCTGAAACACAACAGGTCTTCAGCAACAAAGCCTGATCCCATCTCCACAGTGAAACAGAGCCAGTGAAAATGTCAAGCGACAGCAAGAGTCACATTAGATTGAAAGAGTTCAGCTCCTTCTTTAGCAACAAGGTCCCACCAAAACATTGGCATGGGAGGGATGTTACAGCAGCTTCTGTAACTGACCAGGAATTGAGACAGATTTTGAGAAAAGCCACTGTAAAATAAGTGGTAGGTAATTTATTCTGAGAGTTCATCTGCATGAGAAGTTAACTCTGCAGAAAAGCAGGCTGTAAATCCACAGCAGCTCACACTCAGTAGTCTGGGGGACATTGCTCACATGGCTCAATTCACATCCAGGTTTACTATGGAATAAACACCCTGGGTAGAGGGAGCTCTGGAGATTAGAATGGCAGCAATAAAAGTAAGCAGGTTTACTGTGGAATAAACACCCTGGGTAGAGCAGCTCTGGAGATTAGAATGGCAGCAATAAAAGTAATCATTGTTCAGTTTTAAATGCCAAAGTACACTTTTAGAGTAAATTCTAAATAACAAAAGAATTTCTGGAGCTGAATGATCTTACAATAAACTTGCAAACAGAACTGATATAAATTCCTTTATATACTTATGTAAAAAATAGCATTTACTGTGCAGCCTGGATTTAAATAAAAGACAAATGGTGTACCAATAACATTTACTTAATATTTACAAGTAATACTGTGATGAAACGAAGCAGTCGATTAACATTATGTTACAAAAATGAATAAACCCTTTAAAGGTACCAGTCAGTACCTTTTACATTATCACATTCATGAACTGTTCTCTTACATCTTGAAGATCTGTGATATGATCACGAGTTAACAGAGGACACAGACAAACAAACCCTGCAACTGGAGCACATGCTGATGCGTTGAGCCCCTTTCCAGCAAGACGCTGCAGGGCCATCGGCAAACCACGTGAGCGGCACTGCTTCCAGTCAGATAAAACACCCGCGTGCCCCTCGGTGCCCGGGGCCTCGTTTGCCGGGGTTCCACTGACAACACAAGCAGCACGCAGGGCGGGAAGCACGGGGGAGGCGCCGAGAGAACGCACAGGCTGCTACCGGAGGCGAGTCCCGGCTGGCCCGGGCAGACAACGGAGCCCCCGTTTACACACAGCGACCGAGAGCCTGCTGTTCCACGCTGCTCTGAACGTTACTGGGATCGGCTCTTGGATAGGAACTGCACCATTTGTGTACCTGACTTTTCTTTCAGCTAATCAAGCTGCGATGAGAAATTTTATGCTCTTTACCTATTGCTTGAGAAATGGTAATATTACACTGCTTAAGCGTTTTTAAATCTCTTGAAAACTGCAAATTTTATATAATCATACCATCACTTTCTTAAGTTGGCAAGATAAATCTATGCAAGTGAAATATTGGCAAAATAATCAACATTAAAAAATGAAAATCACAACTTAAATATCATCAGCTAGCCAAGATAAGAATTCTAAGCTGCTCCCTCCCTTCCTGTGTCTGCTCCCAGAATAAAACTTTGCAGGGACCAAGAGGGAATGAAGTGACACTTTGCCTTTGTTAATCCAGTAAGTAAAGCAGATGTAGGTTCAAGTATTTAATTCCATACAGCACTAATAAATAGAAGTAAACAACCAGGATGAGAATAACATTGTAGTTAAAGTACTGCAAAGAACCCTTGTTTCTCAGTGAGCACCGTTACATTATTTTGAAACTCCCCAAGGCAAAAAAGAAGGGAAATATTGTTAGTGAGAAATGCTCTCAGGCCAGATCACATGCAAGCCTACAGAGAATGTTACAAAGTTGGACTGAATTGTTCCTGCAAGTGTTGGAGAGCATCACCTGTAGTTTATGTCTACATCACAATTTTTGCTCTGCATGTAACTAGAGCAAAATGTTACATCTGTGTTCTCACCTCCCTCGTCCTGAGGGCCACACACACCATCCCAAAGTAAAACACTGATGTTTGGTTACAAAACTATATGCAGTACACTTCTGAACACATTGCCTTCAGTTTAAGGCCACGTGTTCATTTAAAGACATTCTTACCAATCACAAGCCTCCCCTATAATTGCTTAAGATCCAATAGAAAAGCAAATATACAAATATCAGAAGTGCTGATCCTGAGATGAAGTATGGGAAATTCTGGTCCAGTTTGATCCTTACTCAAACTTCTTTTTCAGCTTCTTCTGGAAGAGAGCTGGTAGGATGGAGAGGATGGCTAGAATCATGAGGACAAAAACAGAGTTCCAGGAAACAGCTTCCCCTGCCGTTGTAAGCTGGTACAGCGTTGTTCCTGCCTTAATGGCTACAAAAGATGGTGGTGCTACACCTGGAGCAAGGAAAGGATGAAAAAACACCTTGTTAGGGTAAAAAGCCTTAAAAATCAGTCATGCAAATTTTAATACCAGAAGGTTGAGATTTTGTTGTCTTGTATTTTTTTAGAGAGTGCAGTAAATACAGAATTTAAAGATAAAAAACCTTTATCCAAAAAACTAGTCTTAAGCCATTCTTAATATTTTTAATACAAACTCATATACAGGAAATTAAGCAAATAATCTCTGCTCTTTAGACTCTTCAGATTTCAAGTTATCTCTTTACAAGCTGACTTTTCATAAAGGAAAAATAATGAACTTTTTAATAAGGTTCATAAAGGAAAAATACCAGATTGTTTCCTAATCAGATTAAAAAGTATGTGCAAAAAAAAAAAAAAAAAGCCAATTAAAAAAGCTATAGTGTGTACCTCTTCTTCTGGCCACTCCAAACTGTGGCTCACCAGCCACAATTCTTACCTAGGAAAGTGCCAATGAAAAACACTTTCAATGGCACGTTGATTACAGGAGATGTGATATTGATAAACCAGTTGGGGAGGAAAGGTGTTATTCTCAAAAATATTATGTAGTTAATGAGATGTTCTCTGTGTCGTTCAACCTGCCAAAACAAAACCAAACAAACAAAACTTTGGTTAAAAAAACCCTGCCTTCAAAACAGACAACCATAGAGGTTTCAAGAGTTTTTTTTCCCCTATGTTTTGTAGACATTTACACGTTGCAAGCATAAAAATCGGTTTAAAATGTGTGATGTGGGAAAGAGTGTCTAGTGAGTCACCTGTCCAGTACACTGAGATCAGCCTGGAAACAGCTGCGTGTGGCAGAGCAGTGATGTGTCTGACTGACTCAGCCAGCTCAAGCAGCAAAGGAGTCACAGGCAGAACAGCCACAGCCCAGCCACCACAGCCAGCCTGGCATCCCATTCCTAAAGCTTTTCCAGGAACTAGAAATGAAGTTTGTTCCCCAAACCATTCTGTGCTAACTTGTGATCAAGCTTGAAACACAGCTGCATTGCTCACCTGGAAACTCAGCCAGATCACTGCTCTGAACTTCACGAGGTGGCTGCTGCTCCCAGCACAGCTCCAAAGCCTGTGTCCCCAGAGGTTACAGTGCCCAGCATGAACATTTCCCAGGAGCAACAGCAGCTCCAACTTCATTTACAGCCTTTATTATGTTCTCAGGTCTAGCCCAGCTCCTTCCACCAATGCTACAACAAAGCCCCTTCTCCTTCCAGCCTGTCCCTGCACATCAGCCCTTTCAGACAGCAAGGGCAACTCGAGCCAAGCTGCAAGGATAGCTGAGCATCCACAATTCTGGCCTATCCTGGCAGACCTGCACTAAGCTTAAGCCTCATACAGCTGAAAACAAACCTGGTCTGATTGTAATTCCACCTGAAATTTCACATGGCAGCTCACCCCAGTCACAACCTTGTTTTTCAGCTTCAGACAAATTTAGATTTTACTGTAACATTAAAATCAGGAGCACTGTGGGTTTTTTAAACCTTAACAAAGGACAATATTTAAATATGGATTAACACTGCATGTAAAATGCCTTAACCTCAATATGCAGGCATGATAAGCATGATACAGCCCAAATAACCTGGAAACAGTGAGCTAGGAGCTGCACATGCAATTTTAAATCACATATTCAGTTCTACTAATGGCAATAGTAACCATTTGCTACTCAGAATAGCCTCAAGATTACACTGCAATATTAAGATTTACTTGGGTCAAGAGTCAAAATGGTCCTATAAAACCTAACAAGGTCAATTGTGCCAGACACAGCTCCATATCTTATTTAATGAGGAACAAGTTTACAGCATTTTTATGATTCAAAAAAATCTTGAACAGAGTACCTGTGCTTCATACTTGAAAAAAAAAAAAAATTTGTTTGAATGTTTCAGAGTATCAATTAAAGACACATACCAGAGTACATGTGCTTCATACTTGAAAAAAAAAATAAAAATTTGTTTGAATGTTTCAGAGTATCAATTAAAGACACATAAGGTCCAGCACAACTCACACTGTATTTCTGTACTGCAGAACCTTTAGGTTCATCTCACAATCAAGACTTGCTGAAACTAATGTTACCAGGTACTCTAAGAAAATGTTTCTAAATGCTCCAACTACAAGAACATGTTCAAATTAAGGTTTTTCAATCAGACATACAGGACAGTTCCTCCAACACAAAAATACAAACCCAGCTTTCATTACTGCTAATGTTAGAGAGCAATTACTTGAAATTACCTGAAACTGGAGAGGTTTCCTACTGACACAAAACAAACCAGGGGGGTGATCAGTTGCAAACACTTCCTAGGTAAGAACACCTTTCTCATGGGAAATACCATAAAATCAGGAATGCTTCCAGAATCCCTTCTGTGTAACTGGATACATGAGCACAAGACCTCCCAGTTTTCCACACTATTCCATGACACATTTTGTACAGTAAGTTCCAGCATCTCCACAAACCTTACCTGTTCTGACCATTTTACTGCTTTCTCTGTTAAATATCTGTACACAACGGGACGTCCCACTAGGTAGGACAGCATGTAGCAGAATGAAGCTCCAAGTCCTGAGCACTGAAAAAAACCACAAAACCAGACAACAAATTAGCAGAAACTCTACTCAATGTCAGCCTTGTGTCTGTATCAAGTACACTGCCTGGCTAGAGCAGGTTTCCATGGAGCCTCCATTAGGGAGCCCCCAGCAGTATGGACACACTCCCTAAGAATGTTGTTGACCCAAGACAGTTTATTTCCAAGGCATTTCGATCAATCTCAACACTCAAAGCAGACAACATTGATTATTTATCAGTTAATATTGAGTGCTTCTGCAGTTTTAAGAATTTGAACTGTGAAAGCTTTGCAAATAAGAGGCACAGTGCCATTAAAGAAATCCAAAATAAAAACTGAATAGGTCCTCCCTACCTTCTCAATACTAAGGCTCATTATCACTGCAACCTTTGCCCATTTCATATTTTAGAGCTTGTTGATAACATACATTTCAAACCTTAAACTAAACTTCTTGCATATTTAAGCCAGTTTAAAAACAGATGTATCTTGCAGTGTGATAATAAAACCAGAGTAATTGTGTAGTGAAATCACAACTGGGTTCTGGCAGATGCTAAACAAATTTAGAGTATGGGAAACTCTGGCTGATTCACATCAAATGTCTTCATTATTAAGAAAACCTGGAGAAACAGCTCAGTGTTTTGGATCACCACCCAGTGCTACAGTGAATTTTGTGGGTAATGCCATCCCTGCAGCAGAGCTGAGTAAGAACTCAATAGTTCATCAGAAACTGAAGTGTATGCCAGTTTCAGACTGATCATTTCCAACAGGAAGCTGCTCAGATGTGTGGCTGTATTCCAAATGGATAGAAATATATGCCCTCACAAGCTACTTTCCATACTTACCAAACAAACAAGAAATAAGGCCAGTGGAAAGGGATAAAGAAACCCTGACAGGATACTGAGGAATATAGACCCAGGAATAGCAAATGTTTGCAAGCTGGATGCATCTTAGTTAAGGAAAAACACGTTTCTAAAAAGCTACATACTTCTTATGGAAGGTCAGGATACATTTTACCATTAGAAAAAGCATAAATAGGCAAGGCCTTTCAAGATCCTTACTTCAAAAAAAACCTTTTGTGGAGTAGCACAAGAAGCTCAAGCACAGAGCAACAAGATGTAGATCTTTCACCACACGTACAAAGAATAAGCCACAAAGTAATAAAAGCTGAGTACATTTTTGTCTTTATCTGTGCTACAACTGCCACAGAGGATCCATTGTGACTTCCAGGAAACACACACTTCTGATTTTACCCTGCTGACTAGAGATGTGCAGTTTCAGACATTCTCTGCAAAGTTCACGGGCCTGTCCAAGCCAATAAGCACAAGTTTCATGGAAGGCTGAAATGCATGAAGGCAGCTATTACTTCCTTACAAACAGGCTTGGTGTGATCACTAACTACAATAGCTGATCACTAATTTCAGTCTAAAAAATTTTAAAAGGCAAAAATTAGGTTTCTGCAGCATAAGCAAGCAGGTTGTTGGACCTAAGGCTTGCTAGGCATACTTGAGACTATGATGCATTGCCCACTTTGGATAGAAAAGTTATAAAGCAAAAAAAACCCAGTACACTATTGTACTCAAGTTGAACTGAATGAAATATTAAAAAGCCCAATAATTTTCCTGAGTCCATTACAACCAGGACAGCTTTTGCTAAGCCATGTCAAGGTTCCATGCCTGGAAACTGACCACAGCCTGCTGCTGAGACAGTAAAGTCATCACATCTACAACTGCTAGAGCAGCTCAATAAAGAGCCAATTTATTCTACTCCTTGTTAATATGTAAACCAACATTTTAATTTTCTTCCTAGATCTATAATTTGGGAAATATTAATTATTTTTTGTGGAATACTTGGGAAGAATGAGCTGAAGGATAATTACTAATGGCACGTTCAGTGCTGACTCTCCTGAGTTACAAAAGCCTCCTGCATTAAAACTGTGACACAAACCTCTTATACAGCTTTAAAGTTATTAACCTTTAGTGAAGTGTTGCAGTTAAGAGTGTGCTTAATGATTAATTAATATATTCAGCACTCAGGAAAAAGAAGTCAACATAGAACATAGGTAGCCTTTGTGTCTCCCTGGACAGAAAGCACTTCAGAAATTTATCTCTCTAAAAGAAAACAGATTTGGTTTTGTGAATTTGGGCAGTGCAGAGATGAAAGATGGCTCAAAATACTTTCCTTCAGAAATATTGCTAAATAGTCTATAAATTATCCTTATGTGGAACTTTGAATGTCTTCTTTGAAAGAAGAGCAAAGCAGTAGTCTCAGTTTTCTTTTAGAAAAAAACAGTAATTTCTACCTCAAAAATCACTTTATTTTAGAAGTTATCTTCACACTGAAGTAAGACCAAGCCAAATACACAGAGAAATGCATTTAAATTTCCAAAAATTTAAAACATTTTTGTCTCTTTGTAGACACACCTAGGTATGTTAAACTTCACCCACGACCAAGAAATTATCAAATTGTATTTTTCATTTTCAGAGAAGCATGACTACATCAAAACTGCCCTTTACATCAGAAAAAGGATACAAAACGTATGTGGCAAAATAAGCCACTAACACTTGAACGTAAAATGTGTCCTTGTATTTGGACAAGACTTTTCCCAAGGCCTTTGCATCGTCCATGTCTCTAGGAACCTTTATACATTCTCTTTCTTCTCTGAAGAGGAAAAAAAAAAAAAGCAGGAATGATGGAAATATAATCAAACAGTGTAGTACAATTACTTACTGAATACAGAGATAATTAGATACACTACAACACTAAATTACAGCTTCAGCAAACAAACCATGAGTATTATTGTAATAATATACTCAGATGAACACCTAATATTGACAGTGTGGTTTATATTAGAAAATCCCCAATTTTAGATATTTTCAAGCTGGTTTTTTTATTCAGTACAATGATGTGCTTCTTTTCTAGGTTTTTTTTCTTACCAAGTACTGATGGAAAAGAAAAAATTGCGCAAACCAAACCTTGGCAAGTGAAAGCAGCCAACGGTTCAGCCAAAACCAACTGCAGCTGCCTCAGTGCTGGGGTCAGAACAGCTGAAGTGCAGCAGGAGTGGCAGAACTTCACCTCACAAACAAACAAAGTTCTAAGGGCAAAATCTCATGGCACACCTTAATCTGGTGCAGCACACTTGAGTGTCTTTGCTCCCTCTGTATCAGGTTTAGGGATGGGCCATTGCAGACTGACCTTGTTGAGCAAGTTAATCAGACAGAAATTGAACTACTAAAAGTAGTGATGAAAAAGAAAGCTGTCAGACAAGCAGGCTCCCACCTGTCAGCCTGCCTGCCATCCCAACACAAGTACTGGGTGCAACAAGAAGGAGAAAAAGAGAAGGCTAAGTTTAGCTAGGAAGGAAGGATTTCCCCTTTTGGTGACAGCTTCCAGTTTCACCAAGGCACAAGGAAGTTTCAAGTGAGCTCAGCCTGAACCAAACACACTCTGGCTCTCAGCTGAAGGTGGCTAAGAACAGAGTCAGCTACCACTGATGATGGCTCTGCACTGTGCCATAGAAACCTCAAATCAAGAACAATTCTCCGAGTTTATGTCATATCCCCATGCAGGCTCCTCTACAGTCTGATATTGAAAAGCAAATAAACTGATAAATTAAACTTTCATAACATACTTACTCACTAAGTTGTGGGAAATTTTTATATACCAGGAACATAAGGAAAGCAGCTGATAAGAAGATGGACACTAAAATAAGAAGTGACGTCCGAGCTGATCCACCTTCTGCAAGAGCTTTCCCTGAAATTAAACATGAAACAAAGTTAGAAAAAACCCAGCACTGGCAAAACAAATCAAGAAAAAACAATCCCTCATGACTTACAACAAATTTCAAACTTATTCTTTAAAGGAATATTAAAGTAAACTCTCTGTGGACATCTTCCAACCAATGCTTTCAAGAGCACACATTGCTCACGTTCCCTGGAAGCTTTCAAACAACTTTGAAGATTTTGTGCTGGAAAACATCCCACACAAGTCACCTTCTAGGATCCATAATAACTTAGGCCTCAATTAATAAATACATTTGTAAAGAGAAAAAACAGAGTTGAACAACGTAAGCCATACATAAGTTTTCTTTTTTGCCAGAAATCTTCTGCCAGTCTAATTAACTAGAGAGTCAACTTGAAGTTAAATCTCCAGGATGTAAAATGTAACTTAAAAACCTGCTCACTAATAGATTTTTGGGGTTTTTTCCCCCTCTAATGAAAGACTACCAGATACTGCCAGTTAGTTAAGACACACTCACTAGGAGGAAACCTACATAAACACACACATGCCTGTGACATAAAGTGCTAGTCTTGGGAATCACACATATTTTACACTCATGTGGATATACCTACATAAGTATATATATACATAAGTGTTTATTAGCCTTTAAGTCCTTGTGTAGTGGAAGCAATGGAAGTACAGCAAGTGACACAATGACACTGTAGGCCACTTCTGTGTTTTAGACCTTTATCAAAATGACCACGTTCATGCAATACATCGATTAACACAAATGTAACTACACACATAAAGAATTTAGAACTGAAATGAACACCACACACTCTCTGCATCCACAGCGGGCAGTGTATGTGTGCATGTAGTAAACCACTCTCTCCTGAGGCACTTGGAGGCTCACCCAGCTTCACACCCAGGGTCACCTGGAGAACACACAAAGAGCCGAGGCTGTGTTTTCCCTCGCAGATGCCGCTGGCACAACTACAATGCCAACACACAGCACTCAAGTGGGTCACGCTGACACCTCGCTGTTGTGAAATGCAGCGACTGGATGACGAAACCGCTGGGCGAGCTGGCAATTTTATCGGCTGCAAGGGTTTTTTAGGTTTAAGGTCAGCGCGACCCCACAGGTGTGCACTGGGTCAGCCGAGGCCAAAGGCAGCATCCCCAAAGCAATCAGAACCAGGGAATCACAGGGCTGCCAGGCTGGAAGGGAGCACAGTGGTCACGGGTCCAACGTCCCAGCTCGGGCAGGGCCATCCCAGAAACAGGAGTGCATCCACACGGCTCCTGAGTACCGCCACCGAGGGAGGCTCCACACCTGCTCCGGGCAACCTGCTCCACTGCCCCGTAACCGGGGTTACTCTGACACCACCTCGTCCAAGGAGCAAAATAAATTATAGATAAATAAACAAATAGGCAACTTATAGGGGGGAAAAAGGAAAACTCAGCCCACTGCGCTTTCTGCCGCTTCCACTTTTTCTACTTCAGGCGTGCCAGTAGTGGAATAACACCGACAGACACACACAGACATACAGACGTGGAACCACGCGTCTTGCCTCACGGGGAAAGGGAAAAGGGAAAGGGGTCGCTGCCCCGTTTCGGCCGCCGAGGGGCGGGAGCCGCCTCACCCCACACGCACCGTGAGGGGCCCGGCCCGGCCGCGCGGGACGGGGCCGGAGCCCGAGGCGCCGAGAGGCACGGGCAGCCGCACCGGGCACCGTCCCGGCCACCGACACCCGCATCGGGCACCGTCCGATGCCAGGGCGAGGTCACCCCCGCTCCCGCCGCCCCGAGCCCCCGGCACCTTCCAGAAGCTGCCGCTGGTGCCTGGCGCTCTCCGCCGCCGCCTGGCAAGGCCCGCGCTCCGCCACCTTTCGCTGCGCCATGGCTCTGCGGCGCCCCGGGGCCCGGCGAGTCAGGGCCGGGGCAGGCCTCGGCGGCACCGGGAGCCGCGGGGATCAGGAGGCGGGATCGGCAGCACCGGCAACCGCGGGCAGGAGGAGGAGAAGGAGGAGGCGGGACCGGCCGCTCCTCCTCTCCTCACCCCACCGGGTCGCGGCCGCGCTCCCGCCCCCGCCGCCGCACGGCGCATGCGCTTTTCTCGGGGCATTACGGCTTTGCTGTGGTGTGCGGGAGCACGTGTTGGGCTCCACGTCCTTGAAACGCGGTGGCGGGTTAGTGGCGGTAAATACGGTAACGCCGGCTTTGGGCGTACCCGTGCGGGTATATACGGTAACGGGAGTGCGCTCACTACTGGTAAATACGGCGCGGGGCGGCGGTGTCCCAGCCCGGCTCCTCGGCCCTGGCTGCGGAGAAATCACATAAATCACATAAATCACATAAATGCCACGATCAGTTAGGTTTGGGGAAGGCCTCTGAGGTCATCGAGTCCGACCTATGACCGAACACCGCCGTGTCAACTAGACCATGGCACTGAGTGCCACGTCCAGTGGTTCCTTGAACACCTGCAGGGACGGTGACTCCACCACGTCCGTGGGCGGTCATTCCAATGTCTAATCACCTCTTCTGTGAAGAAATTCCTCCTGATGTCCAACCTGAACCTCCCCTGGCACACGCGGAGAAGTTCTGTAGGCTGTGTTCTCTTGTCCCGTCGCGGGTTGCCTGGAAGAACCCTATCCTCTCCGGCTACACCCTCCTTTCCGGGAATTGCAGAGCCGTAGGTCCCGCCTGAGCCTCCTTTTCTCCAGGCTCCCAGCTCCCTCAGCCGCTCCCCACAGGAGATGCGCTCCTGACCCTTCCCCAGCTTCGTTTCCCTTCTCTGGACACACTGCGGCGCCGATCGTGCCACAGGGCAGCGGGATAAAGCACGTGTGCGAGCCCTTTTCCCTCGGCAATGGCTTTACATCGGCGAGGGGAGCGGGATCTCCCCTCAGGGAGCGGGAGGCGGGAGCCCCAGGAGCCTCTGGCGCTGGAACAGTGCCGAGCTTCCAGGAAAAGGGGAACCTTATTGAGTTTGTTCCTCTCTTTCGAAAAGAAAGCCTATTTGCCGGGAAGAAGGAAAATTCCTCTATCAGCCCCGGAATTTTCCTCACGTCCGTTCCTGTCAGTAAGAACGCTTGAAATCCCGCATTAAAGCCAGAGGGGCACGTCCCAGTGTTCGCAGATTCCGTGGCCTTCACGCTAACGTGACCTCGAAGCACCTTTTCCTCCGCGACCTTCTGGCAGCAGGAGATGCCCGAGCGTGCCAAGTGCCCGGGCGGCACAGAGTGTTACAGGGAGAGCTCTCCAGGGGGAACACGGAGAGCGCTGAACCCCCGGACAACCTTGCACAACCTCGTGGGCACACGGGCTGCCTGCTGCAGCTACTGAGACTCCCCCACCCCGTCTCTTTTCCAGCCGTGTCTGCTAATAAATGTCCAACCTTTCCTCAGGGTCTTCTGGAAAGGAAGCTCTCCTGGGATTTAACTTCAGCCTCGTTTGTCTGATTACTCCACCTTTACACCGTGACTAAAGAGCTCTTAAATTGCTGATGCAGGACCCAGCAGATCAGTTGTTTCACAGCAGTGGTATTTACAGGTTGTGCTTCCCGAGATCACAGATGTTTCCAAAGCCATGAGGGAGATGCAGGTCAGCACACAGCAGAGCTCTTAAAAGCGTGGCTTTATTGCTACATGTACAAAACTCGCTGGTGTTACAGGAAGTTGATGATTCATTTAAGATCTAAATAGTTTAATAAGCTATTAGCCAAGTACAGCCCCTGCCAAATCCAATGGCAGGAAATAATCCAAGCTATAAATTGTGGTCAGATTCCACATAAAGCTTCAAATCACAAGCAGATTCCATGTTAACCTATAATTTACTCCGAATTTATTTCTTTTAGAATCAAATTGTTTAAAATTATTTAATTAAATCATATAATTAGCTCTTTTAATATTTCCAATTGATAATTCAGGAATTTAGTGGCCTGAGAAGCCAGTTAGGTCTATGAACTTGCTGCTCTGGGCATTGATGCCAGATGAGGGAGTCCTTTGTGTTTTCAAAACCTTTCACTAGAAAATTGTACATACTAGCAAGATGGGAATTGATGACACTGTAGAGAATGGAACTTTTCCCCCTATTGTAAATGCACATCATGTTTGTCATCTCTTTTTGGTTATTACTTTTGAAACTCCAGGTAAAATGATTCAAACACTGGGACTTCTTTCCTCTCTGACTAACTTGTGACAAAGCATCAAATAGATACTAAACTGAAGAATGTTGGGAGCAAAATCTGAAAGCAGATTATTATGCAGAGGAATCTTTACCAAGTCATCCTGAAAGAGAGAAGGAAAGGTGTGGACTGAAAGATATAAACAAAATAAATACCACAATTTAAAACTGTAGATGCTAAACACTGCAAGGGCCATGTCTCATTTTGGTGGATTGTTCATTCAGTGGGGTATCAATCCCAGTTTGGTGTGGTTGTTGTTCAGGAGCCACTCAGAGCCAAGGAGCTGGGCAGAGCCTGCTCCAGGGGATGCCTGATTTCTAATTAACCTGCTCTGTATTGTGTAGCCCCAGTGTGTAACTCAGGTGAACTGACACACAGACCAAAAAACTTCTGATTCTTGCTGAATTCTCTGCAGTTCCCCTGTCCAAGACACCACTGTGAAACCCCCAACAAGCAATTCCAACAATATAGATTTGCTCCGTGTTTCCCCTTCCATTTAGCAGAAAGCACATGGCCTGCACATGATTCCCAGGATGCTGATTCTGCAGTAAGCTCACAGTGTTAGTATATGTCTCATTAAAAATAGAGAAGATAGCTCTAATCACCTCACTTTTAGGGAGCTCCAGCTCTCTGAATTGCTGCCAGAGTGAAATTTAAGGATTCATTAGCTAGGTCACTTTGCAGTTGATATGTACTGCACAAATTATATTTGTTAGACTGAATTAGCAGCAAAGATTTTTAAACTGTTTCACTGTTCTTGGTTCCCTTTGCTGGGGGGTACTGCTGGTGTGAATGTGTTGTCTGTTCCACTAAACTTTGAAATTATCAGTGGTGTTTAGTATCTGCTGGTAATTTGAATAGTCCCCTGCAAAGATGTCCACACCTAACAAATGTCAGCAGAACCTCTGCACTCACTCAGGAAAAAAAAGGACATGTCTGGGGAATGTTCTTTAGGGCTCACTCTGTAAATAAAATTATTCAGGAACTCTATTTAGAAGGTTAAGTTAGATTTACTTACTGGAAAGAAGGCAAAGAATGAAAAATACTGCCATAGGCCACATCCTGTATGGTTCAGAGGATAGAGTTTTGGTAGCTGGAGCTCAGTGAGTATCAAGGAAATTTTTGACACATGGCTGAGATCAGCACTGCCAGGAACAGCTTCACTCCACAGCACACTGGGAAGCATAGCTAGGGACTGAAAACAGATTTACTCTCATCGTGTATAAAGCATCTCCCATATGCAATGTATAACTTCAGAAACAGCACAAAACCTGCCCTGTCTTTGGAGCATCCCCACCTGGCTGGGAACACACACTGCAGAATGCTTTGTCCAGCAGAAGAATGAGAGAAGGACTCCAGTCTCCAGCTGGAGTTTGCTCAGTGACTTTACCAGTGGGAGCAGCACTCTCTCTCTGTACTTAGAAGCTAGAGACTGAATGGGCCAAAAGCTTTATATGAAATGGTTTTTGGAAAATACAGCTTAAACTCAGAGTATTAATTCTTTCAAGGTATCTGTGAACCAAAAAGAAAAATGTTTTTCTAACCTGCTGGAAAGTAACAAAATAGATTGACATCTATCAGGGCAGCAGCTAAGTGGTCAGCTCCATGAAGTCACTTCCTTCTGTGGGTGGCTGGATGAAATGCTTTATTTTTGTCAGACTGAAAGAGTTGTCTTTCCTCAGCACAGAAACTTGTGTTTGCCTCTTTTCTAAATCACTCCTAGATGGGCTGATAGCGCCCGTGTCACATGGCTGAGGCACTGACACTGCTGATGCTTTGTGGACTGTGATGCCAATTGTCAGCAAGAGGAAGGAGGATGAGAGACTGAGAGTGATCCTGCTCCTGAGAGCTTCTAGCTGAAAATTATAAAAACCAGAAACATTAATCAACAAGCAAATCATACATATAATTTCTCGAGAAGTGCAGATTCAGAACCCTTTTTTCCCCCTATTACTGTCTTATTTTTGACCAACACAAAGCAAACTGCATTGTTTTAACATTTTTATTTTGTATAAATATGGCAAGAAATTAAACCTCAAACATTTATTGTCATTCTATCTAAATTGTAATTTAAACCAAATAAACCTGTGTGCTTGGAAGAGGGCTTGTGTGTTTTACTGAGCTCAGACTTTGATCAGTTATGGTGAGGAGTCTGAGGGAGTAACTGGAGAATAACCAGCTGCACAGGAGACAACTCAGGGTAGGATGCAAATGCACTGACCAAAATGAATAAAAAATGTCACCAACAAGTGAGATAAATAGAAATGTGCACTTATTTGTAGCTGTTTGTGTGAATGAAGGATTAAAACTTTCTTGGAGACCAAAGGAGAGTTAATGAAAGCTTTTATTTAGAAAAGTCAGTGCTCCAGGACAGAAGCTGAAAAAATTACTAAACAGCAAATGAGAGCAGAACTTGTATGCATTAAAATGAGATTAATCTGAGCTCAGGGATCATAAGTATACAGATGTTTCTCTCCTGGTATTTTTTATAGAAAGTATAGAAAGTCCTATTGTCCATTTTATGTATATTTTGGCTACATACTGCACATATGTACAGACAGTACACTGTACACAGATTCATGTACAAAGTGCAGATTTTTAATAGTGTGCACCTATTTTCACTACTGCTTAATTACCTAGGAACACAGTGAAACAGATAGCTATGATGTTTCTATCCCAAGTGGTAAAAATAAGAGCTAGATTCTCAATTCTGATGCACATCTTGTTCATAATTAATAGTCAATAAATCCTCTTTAACAGCCAGCTTCTTTTTTTTTTTTTTTTTTTTTTTGCCTATTGCATATGTCAGTGGAGTACATGAACAGGGGAAAGAAACTTTTCTGGTCAGTCTGCTCATATCCTCTACTTGAATGCAAAAACCAGGAATTAAAGGTTCTTTTGTCTTCCTGCAAATTAGGAGTGAAACATACCCTGTAATAAGCTTATGCCACCCTAGCTGAGGAACATGAAAGGTCTGTCAGGTTCCTTAAATGTAGTTCCAACTTTCAGAGACCTTACTTATAATTCTTTTTCCCCCCCCCGCCCCAGCCTTGGAAAGCACCTTCTCTAAAAAGTCATATCTCTTATTAAAAATGCCAATAAAGAGGGAATTCTCATCACAGTCCAAAGAATCTCAGGTGTCCTCCTGGCAGTAATAACCAAGTTAGTGTTTGTAACAGGAGGAGGGATAAAAAATCAATCAACTTATCCCAGCTTTTAGTCCAACCTACAGCATCTGAGTTCTGGGAATGGGCTCAGGCAGCAAATGCGTTGAAGAACTCAGACAGTGTCAACTCTTTAAGACAGGTAGCAAGGGAAACAAAAATATTTCCAAAGCAACAAAATATTCCTGGCACCTTATTCTAGCTCAGAGTTTCCTTCAAAGCTCTCGGGGGTACCTGTGGAGCACAGCAGAGCCCACACAGAGCAGAGCAGAACAGAGCATGGTCAGGGGAGGCCAAAAGGGAGGCAGCAGGAGAGGAAAGTGGGATGTGGAGCTGCAGGGAGAGTCCCTGCTTGACTCAAAAGCAGCTGCACAAGGCTTCAGCCATGCAGCTCTGCTCTGCAGCTGAGGTATTTATAAGCTGGTGTTTATTGCTTGTGATAATGATCACAGTCAGAAATTTCTGTGTAGGGAATGCACAGGCCCTTATCTTGAGATACACCCATTAGTCATGATTCATATTTAATGCTAGGGTCGGATTAAATGTAATGATCAGATTTATACCCTGTCTGAAGCTGAGTTTATACTAACATAGCTGAAAATTCCAATGTTCTGCTAAGAGGAGTATGTTCCTTCAAGGATTCCTTCTAATCTATAGCAGTGATGTAGCTGGACATATCTGTCTGGAGGGCAAAAGTTTCCAAATATAAGTTATTGCATGCTGATAAAAACACTACCTTTAATTTGATCCAGGACCCATTTAAATTTTTCTTTAGATGCTGTTACAGATTCTGCTCCTACAAATGTGGAATTGAAGTTTCAGCTCAGTTAAACCAAAGCCTGGTGGTCTGGAGAATCAGCTTCAGACCACCTCCCAGTGTTGAACACATGCTGGGGTGTGTAGCTTTGACCATGTCTGATCTGCTGGAGCAATGACAGAAATTAATGCTGCAGAGTGCAACCAAGTGGTTTTTTAAGCTGCTTTTTCTGCTGTCCTCAAAAGGTCCAAGTGTAACTTCCTGCTGGAACTCATCAGGACCTGAATGATCTCCTCTTGCTGCTAGGTTCTTAAAAATATCATTGCAACTGTCTATTGACATTTCCTTTCTGCATTTTTTTTGTTGACTGTAAGTAGGCTGCACTGTGATAAAGAAAGCTTCCTTTTATTTTAATTTGCCCTGATTTGAGGTCCTAACTCTGTCCCCTAATTTTAAGAAATAAGATAGATGAGGAAAGGTTGGGGCACTGGTTTAATCAACCTTCTTCTCACACTGGCAGTTTGAAGTGCTGCTGCTTTTTGTATTGCTTCTGAATCTCTTCTTATCATCAATGAACCCAGAATTATAGCAGTTGGCCAATCCAAGCTGCTCACAGCTTGTGCTCACAAACACAGTTGCTTTTGTTGCTAAAGAGGATCCTTGATTTTGATAGAAAAATTCTTCTGTCTTAAAGGAGTAAGAAAGGAAAAATGCTGGACCTTTGGAAGTGCAGGCCAGCAAATATTTGGGAAAAAAGTGACATGATAGACACTTGATTTGGGAAGAAAATGTGGAACAATGAGTCTGATGGGGAAAGAAAGATGGGGAAGTGTGTTCAGGCAATATGGGAGTGTGAAACACTTTCTTTGTAGAAGAAAGCAGAATAAAGAAAAAGGAAAAGTGAAAAATTTCACTTTTCAGCATTTAAAAAAAGCAAAACTTCCAGAGAAAAAGTTTAGAAATACTAAATATTTCCCATAGTGTAAGGACTTCTTGCAACCTTCAGATAAATTGCATGAATTGCATTTGAAACTTGAAAGGAAGAAGTTTTTTTTCCTGTAACAATGCATTTCACAATTGACAATTTAAGACTGCATGGTCTAATCATAATACGTGCAAATGTCACTCCGTATTTTCATCTAGATTGCTTTTTCTGTGAGGTACAAAATGTCTGCAGTGAGAGTGCTCAGTGTTGTCCTGCTCTGACCTCTAAGGTCTAAGTGCTTGCAGAAAACAGCCATAAAGAGTGGGCAATAACCAGTTCACAAGGAACAAACCCTTGCTGTATGCAGCCACACCCACAGTTAGTTTTTAAGAAATGTATTCAGGTCGTCATTAAACCAGTAGTCTGCAATGGAAGATAATTAAAATTCAGAGCAATATCAGAAGGATGAAAACGTGATTTAATTGAAACATTTTAGAAGAGCTGCCAGCATTCAGAGAAACTATTTGCTGTATGTGTATTCCTTAGGGAAATTACTAAATTAATTGAAAAAGCTATAATATGACTGATAGCACTTACTATCATACTAAATGAGCATCACAAAATCAGTTGTTAATCAGGATTAGAGATTAAATGGGACAGTCTGATAAAAATTGACTCTTTTCACCTAAAGGCAGTTGTGTGAAGGAAACCATTTCAATTTTGAACATTATGCACCCAGTCCTAAACAAGTATCCTGTCAGACACCTTGGCTGAATGCAGAAATCCTGATCTACAAATACCAATAAAGAAATTTGCATGTTTTCTACTGCATGAAATAGTAGTTCCCTTTTGCCTATGGATAAACCACAAGATCAGCTTTTTGGCCTGTTCCCTGCAACAAAATTGGCTAAAACCAGTGACTGCAGAAAAGAAATGTCAGGTGCTTGAGAAAGACATTACTAACTAATATGATGTAATAATTTCTGAATGAGTAATACTAACATGGAGAAAATAAAAGGAGCCCACAGGAAGACTGATAGGTGAGGTTATAATAACCACAAGAAGCTGGTGTGCCATTATTCTGTAGAAATCCTTACTGAAGCTGAACCAGCATTTGATTTTTGTGTGGAATTACTTGCTGTACTGGCAATACTACACCATCCAAATGCTTTAATAAACTCTAACCTTGATTCAGTTATAGCAATGAATGATTTTACCTTGTCAACCTGACAGACAATGAATGAAAATCCATTTCACATTCTGAAGTGAGGAATCCCTTCAGCTCAGGAAAGGCCAGGAGTGGAACAGAGGGAAGCAGGGGCACCCAGAGGAAGCTGACACAGCTCCTTGCTCTCCTGAGAACATGACGTTATCCTGCATGCATCATTCATGTGCCCGCCAAAGGTGAAATGAGGGGCAAGCATTTTCCACCTCGTTACTTCACAAAACACCTGGAAAAGACACAGAGCCTTGGTCAGACAAAGACATGGGCACGGGCAATACATTTCTCCTGTTTCCTGCCTTGCCTTGCTGCTGCAGGTACTGGAATTTTAATCCAGCTGTTGGCTACCTGTGGCCTGGAAGCCACAGGAGTGGGGATTTGTGAGCAGCTGCTCCAGCTGTTCCACCCGTTGCTCTGCATAAACAATTGGTGGTGCACCCACAGTCACCAGGAAACACAGACCTGTGCTCAGCTGGACTATTATCACTTTCATCACTTGTTTTCATACCTGTATTTCTTTAGCAATTTACACAAAGGTCAGCATAAGTCCTATGTTTGCACATTCCAGCATTGTGACTGCTTTTGTTACATTAGGAAATACTGGTATTTAAAGCAATATAACCAAATAGAAAACATATTAAACCCTTTTGGACAGCAATAATGAATTGTATAGCTTTGCAAGGAATAACAACTATGAGTGTCCCAATAAAAGTGCTAATCTGACAACCTCTTAAATACAAGTAAAAGAAAATTAAGATAATTTTGTTTTATAAAAATGTATTTTTAATACACTCAAATTCTGTTATCTTTTCTTTGTCTCCATGTTTGCCAACCCTAATTTAGTTATTTTTGACTCTTTTAACATAAGCAGCTATCTAAGACTGTGATTTATAGAAATATTTGTAATAAAAAAGTAATTTTATAAAAATGTAAGGTAGTTTAATGAAATGTCATTTATTTTAAAAATATATCAAAAGCTATGATTCACTTAATGAATCAGGAATCAAACAGGAAAGTATGTTTATTTTAGTACTTTTGCATAAACTTGCTGGCTTATTTGCTGCTCACAAAGTCTGTATCTCATCTCATTTTTTCTCCCAGTGAGCTGTGAGCACTTCCTTGTGTGCCCCTGGGTCTTTCTTTTTGTCTGCCTTTACTGAGCTTCCTCTCAGCACACAGAGAATTCACCCAGCCTCAGTCAGTCTCCTCCCTTTGCAGCCAGGCCCAAGAACCACACTTGGCTCTGTAGCTCCAGTTCTTCACCTCCTCTGCTAACACAGCTGTGATTACCTCAGCTGTATATTCTGCAAAGCCACCAAAGTGGTTTTACACTTTTCCTCCATAAATTACTCCTTTTCTATCTCTCTGCTCCCCCTGTGCTCTGCAGAAATCCAGAAACTTTACTCTCTGAGTACTTTGCTTTGTCTCCTCAAGTTTACAAAGGACAGAGGGAAAGGCAGATGGGAAAAGATGGAAAAGTAAGAAAAAGGAATAATGTACCATGCCAGCACAGCCAAAATGTGTTTTATTTTTTTTGTAATAAATCCCAAATACAAAGTTAAGGCTGTGGTCATCACCAGAGGTCAATCATTTTTACTGATCCAAAATGCCTCACAGGCTCCTGAGGAGCCACGCTGGCACACTTCCCAAACACAGGTGAGTCCTGGAGGCACTGCCTGGAGTTGTGTGACTGGCATGAATTCACAAACTCAATGCTGTGCTGCTAGATTGCTGAAATTCTTAATGTGTGTTTGTAGTTCCTTGCATATGAAAAGCTCTCCCTAGGTGCTGAGAATTTATTCTGAGTGAATTTTTAATATAATGAAATCCTGTTCTACTGTACTCGTAATTGAATCAATCTAAATGGAAACAGGATAGGATTATAAAGACTAAAATTATTCTAAACAGAACTCTCTGTCTTATTAAATTGAATGAAATATTATAGCTTAATAAATGTACATATAGCTTGCACACATATTTAGTTAAACAATTAAATTTATAGCTTAAATATTCTTTTTTACTCTTCAGAAATTTCCAGAACTGCCTGTTCGACAGCTTGAGTATTTTCACAATTCTTTCTGAACAATTCCAGTTTATTGTTGCATCTTGGCTGTAAAAACTGCATTAGAAAGCTTGTGTTTTAAAAATCAACATCTGCTTGAACCCTAATTCATAGATATACACCCCTTATACTTAAATTTTCTTTCCATTTGCTTCCTCAAAATGTGAAGTCAACATTACATTGGATTCACAGCTGTCCATTTGAGCAACCATAAAAAAAAATAAATAAGCTTGCAGTCCTATTTAAGGAACAGTAAGGAAAGGACATACCTGTTTCCTTGCAAAAACAAAATAAACCAACTCCCATCATGCATTTAAAGAGATATTCTTGGAGAACACCATGATCACAGGCATTATTGTGAGGTCACACTGTACTTCTGCGATTCTCAGCACAGAGTTTTCATTGAGTTTTCATTTAAAACAGTATAACCAATTCCACTGAAGCCTTTGTAACTTCTGTGCCTGTGCAACTGTATCAAAACTGTGAAAAAAAAAAAAAAAAAAAAAAAAAAAAAAGCATGAACTGCGAGTGTCATCTTAATGCCACAAACACCAGCGGCTGTCTGCTGCTTATCTCCCCAGGGTGTCACCAAGCCACCACTGTGCAGCCCTGTAAGTGGCATTTTCCCTCAGGGCTGTGAAATATAAATATACAGGGTGGAAAACAGAGCAAGAGGGAGGAGGAGGAGTGGAACTGCCGCAGGACACAGACACTCCTGCTCCTCTGTCTGTCACACGGGGCCTGAAGCAGGCTGTGGGCTGCATTAGCTGGACTTCCACACAGTGCAAACCCAGCCCCCAGGAGCAGATGGATCTAACCTGACAGCAAACAGCAAAATCCAAAATGCTGTGCAGTTCATCATCACATTATCTAGTCCAACATCCTGTTCAAGTTTTATGCACATGTTTTTTATTAAAGCCCTAATCTTCTTGGTTTGACTGAAGCACAGCTCGTGTTTTCACTAAAACATATCTTCCACTACTTCACCCAGGCTCACTTGGAGAAAAGAAAGTACCAATTAGTGCCACTGGGAATTTTCTTCAGTGACTCTCTAGTTTCACCTGTTAGACATTTGTTCCTCTTACAACTTTATTCCTTAAAGAGATGTTCAGTACCCACTATTGCCTTCCTGATCTTTCTCTTTTTTCCTCACCTTGCTGTCCAGAGTTAACTGAAAAAAGTAAGAACTGACGAGGGACTCCTGCATCTTTGAAGAGATGTTTATTAACAAGATGTCCAGTTTTTCCAATCTCAGAAGAATCACACATCAGAGATTTTTGTATTTCCTGGTTTTGTTCGTTTGTTGGGGTGTTTTCTTTTTTTTTAGCAAACTATTGATCTCAAGCTCTAAGGAAGCTCTCTCTCCTTCACATTTACTCGGGACCTTAATAACCCTGGCTGAATTACAGCAACTGTTTCTTTGCTGCTCCGTCTCAGCGTTGCTACTCCTGCTGTTCCACTTGCAGACACTTCCACCAGCTAATGGCTGAATCTTGTTTTCAGCATCTGTCCCCTGGGAAACCTGTTTGGATCCAGGGTTTAGCATCTGCTCCAGCCTTGCCATCTGGCTGGAGGGGGTGGGGATGGCTCCTGGGGTTTTTGGTGGGGTGAAGCAAGGAGCGTAGTGCCTTCCTCACTAAAAAAATGCTGAAGAAATTTCAGCAAAGTTCTCCTTGGGGGTAAAGCCAACTCCCAGCTGACTAAAGGAGATTAAAGGGAGCTGTGAAACCATGAGCTGGACATACATTGGCATCCTGCTCCTTTGGCTAGAGCCAGCCCCAGATGAGGGACTCTGCAGGGAACCACCCTTACTCTGCCTGCTAAATCTCTGTTTCACCGCAGCACAATTGTAGTGACAAACAGCAACTGAGACTCCTCACGTCTCTTGTCTTAAACCCAACTGGACATTTCAAGTAGGACTCAGACAGATGAGGACAATAAACTCATCTTTTGGGGGTATTTCATGCATTGCAATTTGTAAATACTTAAAAACCACAAGTTCTGGTGTTTTTCTCTGGCAATGGAAATCCATCCCTTCCCACCAGAGGGAGGGACAAACCACTTCCCACTCCCCCTCTTCAGACATCTGGTTTCAACTCAAAAATTGTGGTTTTGCCACAACATCCTGCTGGGAGCTCATGCCAACCTGCATGCTCATGGTATCCCTGATCCTTCCAATCTTTCATTTTCTGGTTTTTTATGTGTAACTTCTCATTTGGCTGTGTTAAAGTGCATTTCTGTTTCTTTTTCAAGTTATGCTCCTGTCCCATTCACATAGGATTGTTTTGCTAATCTTTCATCATTTTCACAATGATTTGCAGTGATCTTTGTATTTATTTCAAAACTGCCTAAAGCACCAAATAGAGTCTGCTAGTGGTATCAGTAGAAATCCAGAAGAAATTGGCCCTTTAAGTAATCACTCTTCACTTATCACCTTTTAACTGAGAATTGCAATTTAGCCAGTCCTCAATCTCTTCAGTGTGTGCTCAGGGTCATAGCCTGCTAAGATATTTTAAAGCAAAGAAAGGTATTTATTTTGTACTGTTTCCCTAGCCAAATCAGAGAACTTCACAATCACCTTTGTTTGACCATTTTACACCAAAATATGTTGACTAGCATGTTTCATTTTGTAGTTTCATATTTTAATCCCATTCCAGGTTTTTAAAAAAAGATTAATAGAAATAGTTATTTCCATACTTGGCACATCAGCACAATATTTCTGTGCATACCTTTTTCTTCCTGTTGCCATCTTTGATTTAGCAGAAGTAGTTCCACAATAACTTTGGGTGTTGGTGGTTCATCCACTCATTCCTGTCCAAATTCTCTTTGGATCTGTAGGACTGGTTAAGTACTTTCATGTGCAAGTATTTTTTTTTCCAAATCCTGGGTTGACATTTGGAATGCTGTTGATGCAGGAATATGCTCTGCATAGCTGGAGTTAATTTGGCTGCTGTCAAATCTGTTCCAGCACAGAACAGCTGATAGCTGCATTTATCAGTTACTGTCTTTGGGTTTTTTTGGTTGTTTTTTTTTTTTTTGGAATATGTAGATGGCATAAAAATTTATGCACAGTTCTTTAGCAACATCTGGTAAATGCATCCAAACGTGGTGATCTTTGATAGCTGTGCTGTCTTTACATGTGATTTCTGGCTTTTCACTGACAGTAGAGAGACTGGTATCCCAGAAAGGCACACAAGGCCAAGCAATTCCACAGTCAGCTCCAAGGAGCACTTTGCTTTATTAAAGCTGACAAACATTGTCTTTGTTATTGCTCCAGCTTTCCAGGGAAAGTACACATGACTGCAAACCCCAAGACAGACAGTCTAGGAGAGCATGTTTATCTTCAGGAGTAATTGACACGGATTTGCATCCAATATTTGAGGCCTGTGCAATACCACATCGCCCTCTCCGAGATAATTTGAGAGGCTCTGCTCTCCCACAGCAGCCTGAGGTTGTCTGCAAGCATTCCTACACAACAGAGAACAGCTCTGGGCAGCTAATCCCTGCTGCAGCACGTACGCTTCTTTTTGTTCTCTTCTGAGACCAAGAATTTGATGAGGCTTATCTGGCTAAAGGACGTACTGCTTTCCAACATTAACTCTTGTGATTTGAAATTTGACTTCAAAATTAAATTTTTCTATCAACTCATCTGGTTGCATCTTGCAAGAAGATATTGATTCATGTCCCCTTTGCTTGCTAAATAGGTTTGGCCAAAGTCCTCACTAATTGCTGTGCTGTGATGGGTGTGAAGTCTTTTTTGTCCTGCTAATACTGTTCAAGGAAAGTATCTGATGGAAGTGGGTACATTTATTTAATCCAAACTTCAGTGTTAAGGATGCCACAGCTCACCAGTCCCTTGTAATTTGAAGTCATTTGCCACCTCTTAGGCTGCTCCACTCAAATTGCTGGTGTGTCAGTTTTTGTCCAGTTTTACCATTTCATCTCTCTCTAACACTAAACTATCCACAGCAAATGTAATGTTCAGATTTGTGAAAAATTCTGTTTTAACCTCATAGATGTTTCCTCTTAAATTTGGCCTCCTGTGGACATGAAATGTCCATCTTGACTGAGCCCTGCATTTATTGTTTTCTGTGAGTCATTTATGCAATTAATGCTGCTGTGAAGTTAGCTATTGCTATTACCCCTGGGCAAGCAAAGTGCAATTACAAACGTCCTGGACAATTCCTGGACACACAAGGTTTTCTTTTGCAGAGTACTCAGGGTGGACAATTGCTTCGTTCTTTTGCACAACTTTTTTTTTTTTTGTCCTCCTCACTTTTGTACCCTAACAGGAGCAGCTCTGGCACGAGCTTGCAGAGGCACAGCACCTTTGCTGAGGACGGCTCCCAGCCCACTGTGCTTGGCTTTGCAGCATTTCACATCTGTACCTCTGACACAGAGCATTATGCACAAGCAGCACGTCAGGAGCCCTCTGCCCTCTGAAGTACTTATTTTTATTTTTAGAGAAGATACATTCTGTTTCATAAGTTGTTGGATCAGCTTAGCGCCCTGGCTGGGGGCATGATTGCTTTGCTCCTTTGATACAAAGAGATTTGAGCTGTGCTGTGACACAAAAGCAGGGAAAAAACTTTGTTGCAGCATTTTGGAATGGTATTGAATCTACAGTATTTCACTTTTTTTTTTTTTAGCATTTTGTGCAACATCTAGAATTGGAGTATGACTGCAGATCTGGGCAACTCATAAAAGAACAGCATATGACATCATGTCCCAAAATTATGCCACATTGCTACTTCGGTCATCTGGGCCCATATGTCTCCTGTGCTTACTCAGAAAGGCAGACATTCATTGCTGTTTCACAGTTTAGTTTCATAAATTAGTTGCTCATTTTCACACTTGTAATAAGAAAAAGCTACATAGTGTAAGTAATAATTTTTAGCATTATGTAAAAAAAACCCAAACAAACAAAAAAACCCCCAAAACAACAACAAACCAGTAGCACGAGAAACTGAGAACCCCAGGTTTTAGTCCAGTGACAATCATGGAAAAATCACTAATTTGGGAAAATTATATACAAAAGCAAGTCTGTTATGCTGTTCCATATATGCAAAGACAGTCTAGAGAAGCCCAGATTTCCTGAAACTGTTTAACTTAACTGTAAAGAGATAGTGCACTTTATCAACTTTCTAAATTGTATCACTTTTAAATTTTGTTATTTTCTGTATTTGCATTTCTGCTTTTCTCTTTGATATGTGCCTACATTTCAGAGTCATTCCAGGATGAGGCGTTTGTGAAAATTTTTTTTATGCTTTTATCAGACTGCTCAATAAATTCCTCCCATAAAAATAACTCCCAAATTTTGAAGTACATTGCTGCATGCCACCCCCCAACGAAGGCATGACAGCGAACGACTGTATAGTGCCAATTAAATTCTACAACTCACTAACTCAGAAATAGCATTGCTCATTTTATCGTGACTACTCATGGAAGTGAAATTACTTCAGTGCTCAAATGCTTGTAGGATGAAGTGACTTACAGAGGACCAAGTTAAGCAGCTCAGTCATGACTCTGTGACTGAGTCAGGGCCTCCAGTATCATTGAATCATGGAATTGTCATGGCTGGAAGAGACCTTCAGGATCACCCTGTCCAACCACCAACCCAGCACTGCGTCTGTAACTCTAACCCAGTAACCCACATCACCCAGCACCAGTTTCAGATGCCTCTTGAACCTGAGCAAGAACATTCCATTGAATGCCTGCCCACCCTGTCGGTGAACATTTTTTCTAACACCTAATCTCAATCTCCCCTGTCTCATCTTGAGGCCATTTCTTGGGATCCTCTGCCGGCACAGCAGCAGAGACGGGCCCTGCCAGGCTGTGCTCTCCTTTCAGGGAGCCAGGGAGCGATGAGGCCTCTCCTGAGCCTCCTTCTCTCCAGGCTAAACATCCCAGCTCCCTCAGCCGCTCCTCACAAGACGGATTTCCTAGACCCTTCACGAGCGACAGCTCCGTTTGTATTGACTTTCTGACAAAGCTCTGACACATCTTCAGGATTTTTTTCTCCTCTTTTTCCCCACCACCCTAAACCCAGCAGGGCAGCACCCCATGCCCATGACAAAGCAAACCCATGTCCCCACGCACCCCTCCTTCCTCGCCGAGCCACACGAGCCTTTCCGAAAACGGGGCGCGAATGCGGGAGGGATTTTCAAGGGAGGCATTTTCGCTAAAACAACGAACGGGTCCCTCACAACGTTGGCGCGGCCGAGGAGTTCGGTTCGGTTTGGAGCAGAGCGGGCGGTGCCGGCCCGCGGCTACTGTGACGGGGCCGTTCAGAAAGGGGAAGCGGCTCCTGAGGCGGCTTGTGCGGACCGAGACTGCCTGTTCGGCGTCTCCCCGGGTGTCGGTGCCCGGCCGCATTTCCCCGGCTGTCGGTGCCCGGCCGCATTTCCCCGGCTGTCGGTGCCCGGCCGCATTTCCCCGGCTGTCGGTGCCCGGCCGCGCCCCGAGCGCATTTCCCCGGCTACCGGCGCGGCCGGACTGCATCTCCCGCGGCGCCCCGCGGCGGGGCGGGGCGGGCCGTGCGGCGGAAGGGGCGCCGCTCCCGTCGGCGGCGGGGGCAGCTCTATCCGGGCTCTTGGCGCTCTCCCTTCCTTTCGCGCCGGCGGCCGCTGGAGGCGGCGGGTCCATGTGCGCTCGGCGCGGCCCCGGCCCCTGCCCTCCGCGCTGCCTCCGCCATGGACCCCAGCGGCATCATCGAGGCCCTGCGGGGCACCATGGACCCGGCGCTGCGCGAAGCCGCCGAACGACAGCTCAACGAGGTGAGGGCGCCGCCGGGCCTGGGCCGGGGCCGCGGCGCTGGGGAGCGGGGACGAGGCCGGCCCGTGGGAGGGGGAGCGGGGCGGCGGCGGGGAGGGTNNCGCCGGCCGCGTCCCGCCGGCCGCAGGCCGGGCCCGGCGTGCATTGTCCCCGCACATGGCAGCGGGGCCGGGCCGGGCGGGGCTGCTCGGGCCGGGGGCAGCGGCAGAAAGCGGCCGAGGCCCCCCGTGCCTCTCTCGGCGGTAACAAATGGCCTCCATTGTCTCCGTGCTCAGCCGGGAAAAGGGTGATCCGCGGAGAGGGGTTTAAAACCGCCCTTGTGCAGGCCCTCGGTGGCTCCGGCTGGACGCAGCCCTGCCTGGGACCATTTAAGCGACATCAGTCTTTGGGTGTTGAAAGCACTGGTTTGTCAGCGGGGAAGGAGGTAGCGAGAGCCCCATCGCTCCGCAAGCAGTGCAGCCTGTAAGAGTGGCCTGGGCTGAGTTCAGAATCAAATCTGATGGCCTGGGCTGAGCTGAGAATCAGATCTGGCAGCCTGGCGGTGTTTGGTGTTCCAAATCCCGTGGGCTCCGGGTTCAGCAGGGCTGCCGGGGTGGGTGTGCTCCCTGGGTGTATACGGACACGTGTCCCAGGGACGGGGGCAGACAGGGCTCCCAGCCCAGGTGTGTCATCCCTTGCACTGCACTCACCTGCCAGACTCGGATGTAAAATCCCAGCAGCTCCCAGTTCCAGGAACTTCGTGTTTGGAAAAAGATTATATTTTTGTTCTCCTTAACCTCACCTGGTAGATGAAAACTTTATTGATGAGACACAGCCACGGGGCTTGTAGACATTTGGAGAACAGAAGTGTTTTAGTGTTTGACCTAGAGAAAAGAGGATGTCTTGATGGAGGAGGTGAAGGATAAGCCTGCGTGGCAGCTCTTGTGGTGCCTTTAGTTGGCTTTTTCCACAAACATTTTTCCTTGTTGCTCTTTAGCAGACTTTGGGCCTGACAATACTCATGTAGTGCAACAGATGTTCAGCAGAGCTTAGATAAAGGTGGGCCAAGTGTTCTGCTGGCAGTGGAGAAAATTAAAAAAACTAAAGGTAGAGCTCAGAAAATTAAAAAGTGATTCTGGCATGTTATTTAATAAGTGATTGGCAAATAAATATTAGGTGCGTTTGAAATAGATAGCTCTGAAACTACTCAATGGCTAATTGAGACTTGTATGAAGTAATTGCCTGTATTTTCCATGTACTCTGTACACGTTAGTGTTGGTTATTTAAATCAAAAATGCAAAAAAATGTCATGGCCTATAAGGACAGCAATATCTGTGAAATCTTAAGCTGGCCCCAAAATGTATTTTTTTGTGTGTACAAGGGATTTCAATATTTAGATATAGTAACTTGCTTGAAGTCTATCTTAGTTCTTTCCTGCAGGTATTGAGTTGCTGAAGGTGCAGGAAGTTAACGTTCTCTGCCGGCTGGGTCTTCAGCAAATGGCAAACTCTTGCAGGAAGAATCGTGCTCACTTTGGAATCAAAACCCCATGGTCCATCGTGTACTACACAAATGCTAAATTGGCATAAAATCTGAATAGTTGTGCCCCTTTGAAAACACCACATATTACTGAACCAGTGTGTAAAAATTCTTTGTTGTGGGAAATGGAGCATCACTAATCTTTCACAGATATTTTGTGATAAAAATATGTGCTAAACCAGAGGTCTGCAAGCACTTACACATACATTCAGCTTCATTCATATGCGTGGTCTTGGTTTTACTTAGGTTTATTGAAGTCAGCTATGCATTTTCTTGCAGGATGCTGGTCTGAATTTGGCAATTCTGTTACCAGTTAATACCTAATTACAGTTCTGGGGGTCTCTTTCTCTGTAAAGATGAGATCACAGCAGCAGTGAACACTGTTCTTGTACATGGCCAAGCTGCAAAGGTGTTTTTATAGCTTAATAGTTGTCCTTGGTTGACCTTTCAGTTTACTTTAATTTGTCAGAAGTGCCTCTGTTGAGCTGATGAGACTGGCTTTCAGCAGAATGGTCATTTTACCTTATCAGAAAAGACTGTGCATCGGTCAGTAATTGATATTCCTGATTAGTGCAAGAGACATCTAAGTAGGTAGGAGTTAACCGAGTATTTGGATCTCTCTTCACCATATCCTATCAGTCAACAAAGTTCTTCTGCCTGGAGAAGGGGACTGGAGAGTATGATTCTTGGTTTGTCCAGGCTCTGTTATTTTTCCTTTGACCTTGGCTATGTCATCAATTGTTCTATGCTTTATTTCTCCTTTCACTAAGTTTTATCAGGTTGTATTGCCTGCCCATAAAAGGCTGTGAGAACTTTCAGAGTTGAGATAATGTTAAAAAACAAGTATTTTGGTCTCCTTGTCTTTACTTTTCTCACTGTGAAAAGAAGTTATAGGGAATGAGATCACTGGCTCCTGCATCTCAGCATTTTCAGCTGATGGGGTACCCTGGTGTGTTCACCCATCTCTGGCCCTGTCTCACAGGGGAAAGCTGTGTTTTACCAGAACTTAGAACCAGACTCTTCAATTAAGCTACTGGAAAGCAGCAGGAAGACACTGCTGCTTTTGAAATAGTCTTTGTGCTGCATGTATAAAGAGTTTCTCGGAAATTGTGATGAAAATAGATATTTTTTAACTATGCAGCTATGGAATGACACTGAAAACAATACAGAGCGTTGTTTCATCTTCTAATATCAACATAGTTATAAAGGTGCAGTTGCTAGATAATACTTTCCTTGCAGGTTTTTTCTTTGTAATTCCAGGGAATTTATAACTTCACTGTGATATGTCTCTGAGATTCACCTCAGTGTGTGAGCTAGTAAGACATCTTTTTAGACTAACAACCCAAGTTTTGTGTCTGACAATGTTTAGGGGGAAAAAAGTACAATCCCCTATAACTTATCATTTTTTGTAAGTCAGAGCTCAACAGAATTTGCTTAGGAAGACATCCTGACTTTCAGAAGTTACATTTAAGGTTTTTTTGTGTTCTAATATGAGTGACAGGGAAAGGATAAAGAGGAATTCCTGTTGGCTGGCCACCATCACCATTGATTTAACAGTGCAGTAGGGCTTGGTTCAGTCCTTTCACTGCCTCCTTAATTGCTACAAATATCAAAAGGATGGAGTGGTTACATTAAATGATTGGACTCTTAGCTGCTGAGAATTTAGGAGTGGAAGGTTGTCAAAACGGGAAGAGGCAAGCTGCTTCTTTACATGGAGTCTTTCAGACAGGATTTTTCAAATGCTGGATTGCTATGGATACTTTGGGAGAGGTGTTTATAGTGTTACCTCCAGCTTGAAATTTTTTAAACCTTTTCTGACATGGTTTGCATGCGTAACATCTACAGCTCTGTATTGTAGTGTAAGAAAAAGAACAGAGCATGAGTTTCTTGGCTTTGATTATCAGATCATGGGGTCTCTTTTGAAGTTGTTGGTGTGACATTTTACCCCAAGTACTTCGGTACTTTCACTTCCCTCATCTTCCATCTGTGTATTCTGGTGCTTTGGGTGTTTTAAGCTGCATGTGCCAAGGCTGGTCCAACACCAGGAATCCCCTTGGGGGCAGTAAGGAACCGAGGGTGCTTTGGCTCCACTGGGAAGAAGTTTCCCAGCACGAGATAAAATCCGAGCAGAAAGGGCCACTTGTCACTTTCTCATGACTTAGCAAATAGTTCCTGTGTGTGCCTAGCAAGCCTCTGCTAGGAGCACATTGCTTTTTCCTCAGCCAGTAGAGCAAATAGTCCTGCAACATGCAGACAGTGATGAAAGGAGCAGACAGGGATGTGTGCAGGAACTGGTAAGTGTGTGTGTATGTTTTGTGGACCTTAAACTAGGTTTGCATATACATTGTAGCTGCATAAGAGGTGGCAGAACTGGCTTGCAAAAAAAAACCTGAGGTCAGAACGACTTCCACACCTGCTGAGTTCTTAAAAAAGAATTAAAAGAGTGCTACAGGGCAGGTTGCTGATTCAGGGTGGCCTTACAGCTCCTGACCTTACCTTTCTATAAGAAAACAGTTTCATCTCAGTGTAAGAGTTACATGCACCCAGTCCTGCTATGGCCCAGATCAAAAATTGCATGTAGGTTTTTTTCCCCAAAACTGGAATGCAGGAGAAGCATTGAATTTTTTAAAAAAATCTACTTTATTTTAAAAATGTTAGCCTTTATTCACATGTGTGCTGCTTTGAATAGCTATATAAATAACCTGGGGTTCCAGTTCAGCAGCATTAAGTAAGTGTTGCTCATCTGTTCTGCTTTTTTGGGCAGCAGTAAAGGAGGTGCCTATTGTAGTGTGTTTGTTATGGTGTGTCAGCTTCCTGATGTCTGAAAAGAATGCATGGAGGTCTTTTTACCCAAGATGAGACTTGGTTTTATCATTTAGAGGCATGCAGGCTTTGTGTGAGAGATGAATATTCCAGCATTAAAGATTCATTTAAGTTACTGCAGTGAGTTTCATTACTGGAGGAAAAGTGCTTTTCCACGTTGTAATTAACTATTCATAGTTCACATGCCATGAACTGGTCTCTTCCATGTTAACTTTGAACTTCATTCTTCTTTTGGACTCTGCAGCTGGTATAACACTTTTCTCAAAAGTCTCTTTTAGCACATGTTGAACAAAGCAGCCCTGCTGGGAAAAACTGCAATGTGCAGAAAGATTGTGTGCTCTGGGGCAGTGATTGGTATTAACAGACAGTGCTGCAAGGTTTGTGGCCTGATAGAACACATTCCTCTGCTAGCCAGGCTGCATAGCAAAGATTGCTCTTGGGAAAAGTCCCCGAATTCTTTGGCTCTTAGACAGCAAAGTCATACCAGTGACATGGCATGTTGGACCTTTTGTAAGGGGGAAGGACTTGAGATGACTTTTGGTTTTGTTTTTCTTTAAATGCTGAGTTAAGTGCTGGGAAACTGACTTTTGTGATAGAACTATTTTTTAAATAATACCGAAGTTCTCGTAATTTAATGTTTACTTTTAAATGGTACATGTTGACAAGGAGCAAGACAATAAAAGTCAAAATTTTACTAATATCAAAACTTTGAAGTCTTAAAAATTTTCTTTTCTTTATGCAGTTTAGAGTATGTGATAGTGACCATTGTGAAATCCTGATTTTAGTTCAAAACTGAAGCTAAAATAGGTGTGGGTTTTAGTCTGGTTGTTTTTTTTAGCAGTGCAGTCAGTGAAGAGGAGCATGTTGTTCTGAGAGGCAGCCCTCTTGGGGGAGTAAAATTATTAAAGATGGAAATAGATGAAAGAGATGTGGATTCAGTATTTTTTAATGCTGTGGATACAAAAAGGCACCTATGGTGGTGTCTTATTTTGGGTCCAGTTGTTTTTCTCCAAGTGCCAGTAAAACATCAGATGCTCTTTTTAAGAGTGAAGCAGAGCAATGAGAGGTGATTGTAGTACTTGGTGTTTTATTTGAGCATCCAGTACACCCTTATCTTCATGGAACCGTCCCTACTCATCCCTACACTCAGTCTCTCTGCAATCACCTTCCTTTCAGTGCCTTGGGAAGGAGGTCACTGTGAAGAGTTTGGGAGCCCTTTACATTCCACAGAGAATGCATGGAAGTGTTAATGTAGCTCTGTGTGAATGTAGGTCTTAACAGAGAGGATTAAGAGCAGGCTTCGATTGGCAAGAGCAAGGTATTTTACTTGTATTAAAAGCACAGATTATATCTTGGCTGAATCTGCTTTGAACCACTAAAGGTGATAAAGCAGCTCATCCTCCTGCTTGGTTGGAGTCTGATGCTTCAGATGCTAATAAGGATGATACTTGTAAGATTTTTAAAAAACCAAACAGATAATGGTGTAGATGTTTTAGTTTTGTCCCTTCAAGCTTGCTATAGTTCAAAGAACCCAATGAAAATATATTAATCCCACATACTAATACAATTGATACTTCTGGGGAGCTTCTGTAGCCTGCTATAGGCACAGGCTCAGTCCTGTCTTTGTAAATGAAGAAAACATTCTTTGGTATTTTATTAAATTTCAGTGTGTGGCAGTTTTGTACACTGCTGTCTATTTTTTGTTTCTTTTACGACATAAGATTTTTAAATTTAATTTCTTTGGGTTTTCCCATTAAAATTCCCATATTTGGGAATTTTAATGGGAAAAATTTCCATATTTGTTGCTGAAATTGATGTTTTTATGCCAAGAATAGCCGTCATTTATCATGGGAAAGGGAAAGTAATCCTTCCTTTTTTAAATTATAGGATTAAATGCTTCTGACTTTGCAAACATTGCAAATTTTCACTATAGAAGAGGTATCTGTTAAGCTTATAGCCCTTGTGGAAAGACATCAGTTTGCACTTTTAAGTCTACTTTATGCAGCCTAATATGACCTTACTGTAGGTGAGTTAAAGGTTATTGAAACTGAAAGCTTTCTTCAGGTTCAGGACACGTTAAACACAGGAGCACTTCCGCTGCCATTAATGTTAAGCGTATAATTGAGTGCTGTGCTGAATTAGGGTCTGATGTCATTGGGAATGTGCTGCAGGACTCTGTGTGTCTATTAATGTTCCTTAAGGAAAGGAGCAACTTAACGGGCCTGGGGCCGGAGGAGAAATCAAACCCGACTTGTAAATTTTATTTGAAATTTATTTATTCAACCACTACTTGGCAGTTGAAGATAATTGCTTTTTTTTTTTTTTTTTTTTTTTTTTTTTTGGTTAATTTGAAAGTGTGTTTGCTTCTTGAGGACTTGGGGAATATCAGAGGGACATGGGTCAGCAGGACATGTGCTCGTATTGCAGTGTCAGTTACTCTCAGTTCATCAAACCACACTCTGTAAATAAACATTTCAGTGGGGCCAAATGTTTCTGGGTGCTCTGGAGTCTGTAGAGTTTTAGTGCACAGGATGTGTACAACAGTGTTCTAACATTTTGGGCAGATTCTTAAGTCAAGTTTGTTCTTCATTTGAAATCTGTTTTAAAGAACAGGAGGTAGAGAACCTGCTGCACAAACCAAATCTGAGTACCAATGTCATGTCCCAGGCTGTCCCTTTCACACTTGTTTATACTGGAACCTACTGGAGATACTTGCTCAGGAAAATGAAAGTTGAAGAGAACATTTTAGTTCTGTAGGAGTGAGTTGAGCAGCATGACACACTTAAGAGGAATCTTGACATCATTTCATACTGTCAGAAGAGTTTTTGGTGTACTAAGGGAATGGAAGGAAAACGTCTGATTATTTCTCTTTATGATATGACGTTGCTGCAGTATTGGGGCAGCCATTTGGTTTGCATAAATAGTGTGTGTAATTTCAATTGTTTTGAAAATAACAGGTGGGTAAGAGGTGTTTTCCTAAGAGTTCAACAGGTTAAATTATGTGGATCTATGCACTTGTCTTTGATAGAGGAACTGCAAAGAACATAGGAAACAGCAGTGGCATGTAAGTGAAGATAAAGCAGAACAGCAGAGCTGTTTGGAAGTTGGATGAGATAGATCAGGACTTGTCCAACAGAATATATCTAAGGATGAGGTCCCACAGCCATTGTGGATAAGTGTTCCAGGCCTTGGTCTCCCTTGTGAATTTTTGTTCCATGCATAAAAGAGGGATTTTCCACTGTAACTCATGTCCGTGGACTCTTTACCTCAAGGAAAATTATGTTGGGTTTCAGTTAAGAATAGCAGAGTTAGCTTTCAAGGATTGCAACTCACTTTTCCCAGCAAAATTAATTTATTGTCTGGAGTTCTTGATGCTTGGAAAAGGTGGGTAAGGGTGTTATAGTAACATTAAGGTTTGTTTCCTCATTGAAAATACAATCCAGTCTTTAATGTATCAGTGACAGTTCTCATTATGGTAAGAAAAAATATTTTTTGATTTCTTTGTAAGTGAAACTCCTGCAAATCCTTGGGAAGTTGTTGCTGTGTGGTTGTGTCTCCATTTGGATCTCCCTGCTGTTGCTTTGCTGTGCTGTGGTTCTCTGGACAGCTGCTGCAGTAGTAGTGCATCAGTGGTCCCTTGAAACTGATTTTTCAGAAAGATGAAGTAGGACTTGGACTTAGTTTTAAAACGTAGTTCCCATCTGTTTCTTAGCTTATTATCTAATGAACTCCTACCTCACTAAAGGTCACTGTAAACGTGCTGCACTTGGGTTTTTTGGGCTGTTCAGGTACTCTTGCTTCAAGTGTTTGTTCTGAATGGGGAACATGTTTGGTGACTGTGGAAGGCTGATTCCTGTTCAGTGAATTCTTCAGCTCTATTACCTTAAACAGTAGGGTTTTTCCTCCCCCTTGCTGTCTTCAAAATACAGTGAGCACAAAACTTTGGAATGCTTTGGCTGATTAGCTGACTCCTGTGCAACTGGCTGAATTGCTGGTATTCTATTGATTGCATTACATCATTGTAAAGATATTGTAAAGCTTAATGGAAGTATTCTAAAACTTAACTCTTTTTTTTTTTTCCCTCTCCATAGGCTCATAAGTCAGTGAACTTTGTTTCAACTCTGCTTCAGATCACTATGTCCGAGCAACTGGATTTACCAGTGAGACAGGCAGGCAAGTTTTCAAATATTTTTGTCATTGTATCTACTCAAATGGTGCATACACACAAGTACACATGCAGTTACTGTTAAAGAAATCTATTGGTTTTAATGTCAAGCACTCAGAAATTGGGAGTTGCTCATATTACAGTCATCACAAGCTATTATCTGGCACCATACACTGAGTAAGGAAGACAAAAAGAAAAGGTGTGTTGGCTCCTGAATGATTCTTCCCCTTTATCTCTAGTGAACATTCCTGAGGGAAGCAGAGTGGTTTATGATGCCAGTGCACTTGGTCCAAGGAGGTCATTTGAACTTGTACTGGGAGCACTAATGTTTCTAAACATACTGAGTGGAATAAAACAAATTATGTTTTTTGGAACCCTGCACATTTGCATGTGAGCCATCAGTAAATTAGATGTTGGTTATTGACAGCTCCAAACATCCCCTTAAAGCTTCTCTGATTAATTGATACAGGTTTTTAGTACAATACTTTATTGGGTTTTCTGACTGGTCAGCAGGAGGGTGTGATCTGGACTGCTTATGTGGACCTTCTATATAGCAAACTACTTTAAGCTAAACTTAGCTTGCATTTTTATCTTACTGCTTGGGGGTACTGTTCAAATGATGACACAAAAAGCTTACTACCCTACAAGTGTAACATGCAAAAAGAAGTTTGAAGAAAACCTGTGAAGTTTCACCCTGCTCCACGCAAGCCAATTAGACCCCAAAGCTTCCTGTGGAGAGTGGGGATACCTCATTCAAGGCCCAGCTTACAAACTGTGTGTTTGCAAAGCAATTATTGATAAATCTCTCTGAGGGCTGGCTGAAGTCTCTGTTACTTCAGTCTTGTAATAATCTGCTGAGTGTTTCTTGACATCTGCAGACACTTTCAGAAACCCTCTGGTTTCTGAATCTTCAAAAGGTGCATATGAAATTTAGGAAGAGAAGTTGCTTTATGGACTTCTATGTAGAATTAGATTAACAGCAACTTTGTTACCAGTTTGCCATTTTAGATTTCCTGTTGCCTGTTGTAAGTACTTCTCCAAGTGCTGTGATTTATATTCTGCCACACAAGCAATTTGGATTTGGTTGCCAAATGGTAAATGCAGGGGTTGTTCCAGGAGCCTGATTACTACAAGTTTCTGTAGCCCATAACCTGGGTATAAAAGAGCTCTGTTTCTCTAGCATTCATTCCTGTATCACTAACTTAATTAGATTTTTTTTTTTTTTCTTACAAGGGATGTTTTAGGTTGTCATTAGTATTGATCAGCTTTTCTTTTTCAGTTTTAATGAAAATATTGAGAAAATCATTATAATGGATTTTTCAGAAGTGTTGCTAAATAGTTTCACAACTGCTTACCTGAATAACAACTAAAAGCAATACCTGTAGTTTTTTTACATTAAATGGGTGAAAGAGTATCAGTTTAGTAAATTATTGGGTTAATAACTTGCATGGTTTATGTATTTTGATTCTCCTACTTAGGAAGGGCCAATGTTTTTGTAATATTTGCTTGCAAGACGTGTTTGTTTTGTGCTTTGAATGGCTGCCAGCTGATTTGCCACTCCTGTTTCACAGGGGTTATCTACTTGAAAAATATGATAACCCAGTACTGGCCGGACCGTGAAAGTGCTCCTGGAGAGATCCCTCCTTACTCCATCCCAGAAGAGGACAGACACTGCATCCGGGAGAACATTGTAGAAGCCATTATCCACTCTCCTGAGCTGATCAGGTGCACAGTTTTAGCCTCTGTGTGAATGGCCTGTGGATTCTGACTGTTGGGTTTCTTTTTATTTTTCCCCAGCCAAGATCACCCACGTGCTAAGCATGGTTGTCACACACTGTGTATCCTAAATATAGAATTAATGTAGATGGAAAAACAGTTTTCAGCTTGTGTAGTGTATAGAAATTTGTAGAATGTTTAGCAGAAGCTACAGAACCTAAACCTTCTAAGCAAAAAGGAAGTCTAAGTACGGATGGTATTTGTTGCTTCAACACTACAAGAATATTGTTAAAATAACAGAAGTAACTTCCTTAATTGTTGTGCTTTGATTTCCAGAGTGCAGCTTACTACTTGCATTCACCACATTATCAAGTATGATTATCCAAGTCGCTGGACTGCAGTTGTGGAAAAAATTGGATTTTATCTCCAGTCTGACAATAGTGCTTGTTGGCTTGGAATTCTTCTCTGTCTTTATCAACTGGTGAAAAACTATGAGTAAGTTCTTCCTGGTCTTTCTTCATATAAACCAGCAGAATTAATATATTGGTGTGTATTTTTTGTACTTTGTATATATTGTAACCATGTGGAATCGTCTGTGGGACTGCTGGAAAGGTGCTGGGAATGTAATCAAAGGTGCTGGAAATGTAATCTTAGAAAGTATTCTTGACTACTTGCTGTGCAGATGCTGGCTCATGTATCTTCTCGAGTAAAAATTACAGGAAGACTGCCTTTGTTAAAAGTTTGAATTCAGAAAAAAAAGGGTGTTTTAAAACCTTAATGTGGTAGTTGTTTTATATGGATTGATAGCAGTAAGAAAGTCTGCTCAAAATCATGACTTTTGTAGGAATTTATTATTTAAATCAGCTTAAACCTTTAAACAATTTGTACTCTAGTACTTGGTGACAGTAACCATAGAAAGGTTTTGGAGTGTGAAATCTGGAATGTTGGGAGCTCAGAATTAGTTAGCTGACTTTGTTATGATCACTTGGGTGGTCAGAGAAAAGGACAGTCCCAGAGTCAGGGAATTGTAGTAGTGGAACTGATGGAATCCAGAACTTTTTCAAAGCGTTGTAATGCATAACATTTCTGTTTCAGGTTCTTGATTTAAAATGTTGCATGGAAAAATTTCCATCTAATTTAATGGTTTTTGCATCAGTCAGTGTAAAACAGTGAATGTCAGTTTCTCAAAAATACTTTTACAGGAATGCCATAAAAATCTTTGTAATCCCAAGTGGGAGTTTTCTTAGTGGCTGAAAATTTTAAGTCCTGCTAGGAAAGGAAAGCAAAAATTTTCTCACTTGATTTTCAGCTTAAAGATCTTTAACCAAATATGCTGCAGAGATCTGGGAGCTGTAAATGAAGAAGTGTTCAGTGGTAGTGAATTATGAGGATAGGAATAAATCCATGTTTAGGGATCTGAGTGCAGTCACTGTGTGATAAGGCACCAGGTGTGTCTGTAGTCTCAGCTGATCAAACACTTCAGCTGAGGCCAGGAGCTGCTCCTGCTTGCTCAGCTTTCTGGTGGAGTCAGCAAGGGTGAGTTTCATGTCACCAATCATGTAGGAATGTGCACATTTCAGTTGTTCAGTCAGTTTAGTGGGACACGAATCTGTGGGATGTTATTACTTTGATCAAGTTTTTACTGCCTGAGTTGTAGGAATATTTAAGTTTTGAAATTTTTTTTCCTTAACATGGGACATAAATATCTTGGAGCTTTTCACTTTTTTTTTTTTTCCCTTCAAATTCAACCAGCAAGATCAAATAGCTGCTCTTTGCATAGTAGTTTTTTCTAATCTTTTTTTTTTCGGAGGGGGAAAATTAGAAACTGTATTTTCCTGAGCAACATTTAATCTTAATGTTTGGGTTTCTGGTTCAGAAAATGCATGAAAACTGTATTATTGAACAGGATTTTGGAGTTCAGTGTCTTGTAGTAGTTCTTACAGAACATGCCATCTGGCAGCAGACTGAGTAGTCTTTTTCTTGTTCTAGCCTGCAAATTGCCACTGTTTAGGAAACTGAGTATTGATATTTAATATTAGTGAAAAGTCTACAAAAATGTGTTGGAAAAACAAACCAAATGAAAGCTCAATCCTCTAACCCAGAGATCTCCCACAGGAGTCCAAGAATCTGACAAATATTGATTGCTGAATCAAGAAATAAATGTACAATCACAAAATGATATTTTACCTTGTGATTGTCATCACCAGTATAGAAAAGATCCTGCTCTGGTAACTCTTGAATCAATTAGGAGTTTCTTGTGTGTAAGTTAAAATCTGGGGCAGAGATTTCAAAATGTGGCTTCGTTTCCTTGCAGGAATTTAGAAGTGATGGCGAAAGGAAGTGGAGCCTTGTTTTCAGCATGGGCAAGCTGGTGGGCTGTCCCTAGCATAGCAGGTCTGAGGTTTTACTGCAAGGGTGGCTGCCTGCTCAGAGTCTGCCCCACAGCCTGGAATGGCACCTTCTTTATCAGATTGTTTGCTTTGGGCAAATTAAATGGTGAGATGTGAGAGCCATAAGTGGCAGGCTGTGAAAGTCTCCTCAGTTTGCTTTATCCAGTGTCAGTGAAGCAATGTAGCTTCTGCAAATATTTTGATATATTGTGAACTATGATGCATTTCTTATCTGTAACACCATCTGGCTATGGCTTTATTTCTGATTCTGTCACAGGAACTGGCTAGGGGTTTCTTTTTAAGTGGCAGGTTGTTATGAGCTGTCATATGACCTACTTGTGCCTACACTGGGGCAAGGTGAGCTTTTTCAGTTTAAAGCCACCTGAAAGAACTACAAAACTGGTTTTGTTCTTCTCTAAAGGTACAAGAAACCAGAGGAGCGGAGTCCCTTGATAGCTGCAATGCAACATTTTCTGCCAGTCCTGAAGGACAGCTTCATTCAGCTCCTGAATGATCCATCAGACCAGTCTGTCCTCATCCAGAAACAGATCTTCAAAATATTTTATGCCCTTGTCCAGGTAAAAAATGGTGTATATACTTGAACAATAATTTAAAGCATTATGCTTTTCCTTAAAATAGTGAATGACAGAAATATTACAGTATTAGATTACATCTGAATCATTTTCCCTTCTACTCAGCTCCATGAATCACAAGTTTCTGATTGTCTTGTGCTTTTACTTTTGAGCAGTGCTATTCCTGGTTGGCATTAGATAAAAGTTACTCTTGCCATCCTCTAAGGTAGGGTGTTTGCTGAAAACCAGTTAGAAAATGAGTTTTCTAAGGACAGGTTGTGGAGGCCAGCCTACAGAGAATTACCAGTGTAAATATAGCAGTTTGGAATGGAAGTGCTGTTAAATGTTTCAGAAATTAGAGTAACATCCATTTATGTAGCATTTTAGCATTGCATAAGCACAATGAATTGGAGCAAAGACCTCTAGCACCTTTCAGGATATTTGGGATATAGGTTAGATGGTGCTGAGTTCTTTAGCCTGGTTTTTGAGGTAAATTTCTATCTTTCATGGTGTAGGGAAGGATTTGAAAGCTGAAATTCAAACTGTAAAAGTAACGTAAATTTATTATAAAGCAATTAAAAAATAATTTTTTTTCTTCTTTTTTTTTTTTTAACCAGTACACATTACCTTTGGAGTTGATAAATCAGCAAAACCTGACTGAGTGGATAGAAATCCTGAAGACTGTTGTTGATAGGGATGTACCAGCTGTAAGTGGCTTTTGGCTATTTGTTGTTTCTGCATCCTTTTTTCTCTACAGATGCCAAGAAAATAATAAATAAAAAAGATTAGGCTAAATGGGGAGTTTCAAACAGACTAAACAAATTTTGAAAATATGTAGCTTGTATGTGAGTTCTGTTTTTAAATTGTAGCAAAACTTATTTTGGTTTCTTGTTTCAAAAATTTATTGGTAATTTAGTCATATTTCATGGGATTTATTTTTAGATATGCTCTGCTTCATACTTCTATTAAGCTAGAAGTTGAAATGGCAGGTTAGAAGCAAGATACACTATGTAGTTGTTCTAATTACATATCATTTGAACTCTTTGTGAATAATCAGTAATATCTTCTTTTTTTTTCCCCTAAAGGAAACTCTTCAGGTTGATGAAGATGATAGACCTGAGTTGCCTTGGTGGAAATGCAAGAAGTGGGCTTTGCATATCTTAGCTAGGCTCTTTGAGAGGTACTTTCTCTTCCATTATTATTAAAAAAAAAACTCCAAGCAAACATTCAAGTCAGTAATATTGCTGCAGCCTTGAGTTTACATACTTGCTTCTAATTCTAGGTATGGAAGCCCTGGTAATGTTTCCAAGGAGTACAATGAGTTTGCTGAAGTTTTCCTGAAGGCCTTCGCTGTTGGTGTTCAGCAAGTAAGAAACGCTGAGTGTGGGGGGAGCATTAGGATAAGTTTATACTTAGTACTGATTGCTTATTTCATTATTTGCTGAAAAGCTTCTTGTTCTTATTCACAGTTTCTTTTCAAGCACATTGGTATGGAAAGCAGTCATGTCTGTGGGCTAAAAAAAGACTGATCAAGAAATTATCAATTTGCCACATATCACAATCCACTTTCCACTTACAAGCCTCAGATGAGCTCCAGACAAATGCTACCAATTTTTTTCCTTTCTGAAAGAGATGGGTATATGTGGTGCAGTTGACCTTCAAAACTACCTTTTAGACTCTGATACAGGGGTTTTTTACTTAAAGTCTGTAAATGCTAAATTTTCAGCCTTCTGCAAAAACCTGATCAAGCAGAGGCTCTCTTATAGACAGGTAATTTTGATGTTCCCTTCCCACTCGTCTCCCTGTTTTGGGGTTGCCATTTGTGCTGTGTTTTAGAGTCTGCTGTATGCAAACAATCTTCGGATATGTTTTTATAAAATTTCCTCATATTTGGTTCATAAATACCTTTATTTTAAGGTGATTATATTGCAAATGTAAATAGGCTTGATTTATGAAGATCTCACAGTGTGGAATGTATTCTTCAAAGCCTTTGAGTCAGACAAACAGCTCTTAGTTCACTTTCAGTTCTCTTAATTTCTAGTGAAATTATAATGAATTACAGGACTCTTAAAGAAGAAATGTAGAGAAAGTATCTCATAAATCCGTGCTTTTTGAAGGTTGGCCAAAGTATGGATAACACTTTTCACATGGAATGTGAGGCAATATATCCCAACACTGCTCAGGGAAGTGATGTCAGCTTTGCTTTCTGAGGTGCTCACCTGTCACCTCTAGGTGATATCAGACAGATCATTACTGCATGTTCTTTAAGGCCTTATTGGTTGCTTTGCATGAAGTTCTGACAAAGGGCTATGGCCAAAAGTAGTCTTTGAAAAAATAATTTTAACAGTTTTACAAAATGCTTGTTTTTCTTTACATTGTCTTTGAATCAAATTTGATCCTTATTGCAGCTAGGAAACTCCTAAGAATTTGGGTATTGAAAGAAAACTGCTAAAAAATCAATACTTTAGCAGGCTTAGTTTGTAACTTGTTTAGGAAGACAGACTATGTTAAGGTTCTGCCCTCTGTTTTTCTGCAGAAGATAGATCTTGGGCCTCTGCTCAGGACATGGAATCTGCCAAACAAATGTGGAAGATTTTTGAGCAGGATGTGTTTCTTTACAGAAATTAGAAATCTGTGAAATACTGAAGAATGCAAATGTGGATAATGTTTCATTGAGTTCTCTCTACTCTCCAGAGTGTTTGCAGCCTTTTAGTAAAGGAATAATAGATAAATATAAGGCATTAGACTACAGGTGGTTCAAGTATAAACTTGAAATATACTGCTAATATTATTGTCATAATTACTTCTTGTTGATTAGCCCCCATCCTCCAAAAAAAAAAAAAATCCTGTACATTCAGCATTCACTTTAGCTAAACTTTCTTAGTTTGTCCAAACCAGGCTGAGCTGCCTAGCTGGAACACCCTGAATTTATCCCTTGTGTTAGCAGCTGTTTTGCTCAAGACACTTCTCATGAGCCAGAACTAAGCCCTGGTTGGACACTGCTGCCTTGTAGTTCCTTGGCACTGTTACAGAATTTTATTTTATTTGCCCCAGAGTGTCCATCCTGTTTTTCCTCACTGCAGTTCTTAAAAAATTTTTTCATTTTTTAATATCTGTACCTACTGCATCTGGATCATGAAGCTACATGCATCTTCTTGGATAGTCCTAAAAAAACCTGCAAGTTTGAACTTTTGCCCTCTTCTTTTCTATCCCAACTCAATACCTAATGCCACAAAACCTTGTACTAAGGTGTTTGTACCAAGTAACTTCTCTCTAAATCCTGAAGGTTTTTATACGTGAGCAGTTCAAACTTTGGGAAGTGATAAAACATCTAGAGCATAAAACTGTTTGTAAAGCTGTGAATATTTTGATGAATGAGTGCATCCTCCTTAAACTGAAGTGCAAGGCAATTCCTTTGGGTAAAACACTTCAGTCTTTGTGTAATAAATTGTATCAACAGCACTCATTTTCAAAATAACGAATCTTGGTTTCTCTAGATTTTTATTTTGGTAGTATTACAGATTGATCGGTATCTTTCCAGCTCCTTTGGGTTGGGATTTTTTTAAAAAATGCTTCTTTTGTGTGAAGACTTAAATGAAATCCTGGAAATGGGATTTGCCATTTCTCTCCAGTTAGTCAGGCTGCTTCTGAAAGTGCAGTGTTTCCACTGACCTGGATTAGGCTACAGGGAATTCCCTTTGCATTACCTGTGCAAAGCTCTCCTGTGAGCTGTAATTTAATTACTAGTCATGGTCCCATGTCCTTTTCATGACCTTAATTGTGGAGAGCCATGGACTTGAACACAGGTGTATCCCTGTGAAGGAGTTCTGGATGCCACTGCAGGAGAAGAGTTGAGGTCAGAAAGCCACAGGGAGTGACTGACTGCAGATCACTCCACACACACACATGGCTCACACAGCTGTGTGCCTGTGAGGCAGCACAGGCACAGATCAGACTGAGTGTAGAGTGTTCTGATCCAGTGGCTGGGTGTGAATTTCTGCCCCCAAAGAGTGAAAATGGAATAATAAACCTCAGAGGGCAAAGCCCCCTGGTGTGTGTTGGTGGTGAATTGGCATGTAAGGTTTGTGTTATTAAAGAATGGTATTTTTAAAAGATGTGCAAGCACCCAGTATGAGCTGCAAATTTCTTATAAAATTAACAATGACATTTGCTAGAAGGCTTAGTCAGTACCCATTTTAGCCTAATGAATAAATGGGGGTTTTGTTCAGTTTTGAGGCGTTCTTATGTAGGCTTGTGAGGGAGGGTACAATTGTGGTGAAAATGGGCTGTGCTCAGTATAAGATACTGATGAGATCTGATTTCTCTAGGTGTTGCTGAAGGTGCTGTATCAATACAAGGAAAAGCAGTACATGGCTCCTAGAGTTCTGCAGCAAACACTGAATTACATCAATCAAGGAGTGTCTCATGCAGTCACCTGGAAGAATCTGAAACCTCATATTCAAGTAAGCCATTTTTGGGGTTTAATACTTAGATGACTCAGAAATACATTAGTCAGTCTACTGTACAGTGTTACCAGTGTTGCTACAATTCACATTTTAGGCACTTCCCTTATAAATTGCTGGTGGAAAGAGTTTAAGCCAGTTTAATGAAGGTTACCTTGAAACATGAGGAAAGCCACTAATTTATTGCTGTCTCTCCTTTGTGCTTTAATTTATTAAGGATTACAATCTAACACAGCAACACAACGTATTTGGAGATGGTGTTAGCTGCTGAATTTATGGCATTGAATCATCTCCACATGCCATCATCTAAAGGCAGTCTAGTATCTTGTGTTGTATTTTAACTCTGCCTAAACACAAAAGGTGTGCTTTTTTGTAAAGTCACACATAAATTCACTCTAAATCCAAATAGTTTTAGAATGTTACCGACAGGATGGAGAAAATCTATAAAATACAGGACAGAATACAGAGATTGATTTAGTAGTGCTAACGAGTTTTCAATCTCGTTTTTTATTGCAGGGAATCATCCAAGATGTTATTTTCCCATTGATGTGCTATACAGATGCTGATGAAGAGCTTTGGCAAGAAGATCCATATGAATATATCCGCATGAAATTTGGTGAGCGTTTTGAAATCGACTCATGTTAAAAAATTATTTTATGCAAAGATGGGATTTTTATAGGGTGTTTTTGTGGAAACAAAAAAGAGGTGGATTTAGTCTTAAAAAAAAAGAGAGAAACACAGTGTATTAACCAAATAAAAGAAGTTGAACATACTGGTGGTATTGGTGGAATGGAGAGAGGATACAACAGTCAGCAATGGCACAGGAGTTTGCGCACTTGTGGAAGTATTTCATTTACAGTTACAAAGTTTTTATGGCAAGTCAAACAGTTCTGGTCTTGCTAGCAGCAACTACATAAATTTAATATCATCTAAAGGTTATGCCATAAACAGCTAATATTTCAGGCCCTGGATTTCTTAGGGAATTTCACCCATGGCACAGTTCAGAGCAGATTTACCCCAGTGATAAATGACACAATATGGAGTAAGCCTGGCATTCCAGACTTGTCCCATTTCACCTCCTGTGCTCTGCTGCTTTATGTTGGGGTTTACTCTTAAGTCTGTGCAGTCCTCTGAGGCTGGGAACAAAAAAAATACTTCAGACTCCCTGAACAAATTCTTCCCTTCATTAGGAATGTTTATGTGGCTAGAGCTAGGAATCTGGAGGGGTTTGGGAGTTTTTATCCCTCAGGTCAGAGGCATACCTGTAAACACTACAGCTATTACACAAGGCTCTGATAATCCTCTTCTGCAGAGAAATGAAAAACAGCATTTTTTAACCCAATTAATTGTGTGTGCTGGCCTGTAGAGCAAATAACATCCGTGTCGAAACTTGAATGTTATGTCTGCTTCTGCTGTTAAAAAAGATTTATCTTAAAAATAAGAGATGAACTTCAAATTAGACATGTAGAGGCAGTCATCATGAAAAATATGAAACATATGTATCCAACCACATGTAACTCTTTGGCCTTGGAATATCTCTAGCAAGAAAGCATGATTAACCACCTGAAGGGTGCTTTTTTTTCGTATTAAATACATTGGGATCATGAACTGTAGTAAAGGACTGGAATTTAAAACTGTTACAATGTTATTTAACAGATGTATTTGAAGACTTCATTTCTCCAACAACTGCTGCTCAGACATTATTGTTTACATCGTGTAGTAAAAGGAAAGAGGTAAGTTGTTCAAGGATTATACTGAAATACCACCAGCTAAATTCAGTTTATTTGCTGAAAGAGCTATTAATAAAAGTTTTACTTTTCTGCTCTCATATCATAGTACACTAAAATTTGAAATTCCAAATTTATTTTGCACTGGTCTATTTATGATTTTTTCATTTGCAAATTCCCCTAGGACCCATTCTTGACAGAATATTGTGTGTTTGTAACAAAGACATAAAACATTGCCCAAATTCCACACTTGGAGCAGGCTATTAGATATTGTAGCATTTCAGAGCACAGAAAATGGTACCTGGGATGATTGACTGGAATGACTGGAATACTATGACTAACCTTACATGTAATCTAGGTCCTGCAGAAGACAATGGGCTTTTGTTATCAAATCCTTACGGAGCCAAACGCTGATCCTCGCAAGAAGGATGGTGCTTTACATATGATTGGTTCTTTGGCTGAAATTCTCCTAAAAGTAAGCAGAACAAATCTAGTGGTTCTTTTCATCCTTTTTTTTTTTGCCCCTCCTATACTTTCTCTAACATACAGTGCCTTAGAAGAAATGCAAATAGCTCTGAGTTCACAAGTTTCTGAATTGCTGCCAGTTTTTTTTAAGCTGTTGAACTTAATTGTTTTGGGTTTAATGTCAGCTTAATTACTTAATTAGCGAAGTTTTATAGGTCATGTTCAAGTTCAGATTATTAAGTTCCTTTAAGTTCTGTGCTTCTGCTGAGAATTACTACACCATTTCTGTGCTTCACTTAATTACATTCCCTTTTTTGTGGAAGAAAGGAAAAAAGTGCATCCAGTGAGAGGCTGTTTATTTAATGGACTGTTTTTTGTGTCTAGAAGAGAGGAAATAAAATGAAATTTGAGATGTTGCTCATTAAAATGCTAGCAAAATAGATGCTTGGCATGGATTTGTATTTGGACCACAGCTCTAAGCAGTTTCCCTGATCACTTTTACTTTTGGTGCCCATGTGCTGCCAACTGAAAGGTGTCTCTTGGGGTCAAAAAATGGCTGGAGAACTATTATGACTGAAAAGGTAAAAAATCCTTGTATGATCCAAGTTTAATTACTAATATAGGAGATCATTGTTGCGTAATTGACTTTAAAAAAGGGATGAGTGAAAGTCTGAGGGTTTGTTACACTCTTCACACTTTATCATGTGTGACTTTTTTACTGGGAGAGAAATACATTTTTAAATGAAGTTTTAAACTGATGTGCTTCCCTTCATATTTTGACAGAAAAAGATCTATAAGGATCAGATGGAATATATGTTGCAGAATCATGTGTTCCCTCTCTTCAGCAGCGAGCTGGGATACATGAGAGCACGGGTAAGAAAGTGTGGCATTTACTGGTGAGATACACTGTTCCAACTGAAGAATTCAGAAATCTGCAACTTCTTCCCTCTCAAGGAGGCTCTCCTTTCTGCACCTTTTTCATAAGAAATGGTACACCTTTTCCAGGGATGAGTACCAGTTTTTACATGTGATTATAGCTAGCCCCTGTGTAGTTTTGGAATGGCTGCAGCGCTGTGTGCACAGTTTCCCATCTGTGTCTGGTGGTAGGGTCTGTGTGTGTTTTGCACATGGACTGTACTGCTCACACAAAACCTGTGGCCAAAGATGAACCTGAGATCATAGTACTGGTTTAGTGATGTCTGCAGGACAGCCTCCCACTGACCAGCCTCCACACTCTCAAACATCTTCATCGCTGAAAAGTCTTAAGTATCTTTATTCTTCAGGAGTTGCACCTCAGATGCAATGATTTGTGTAGGTTATGGGTAGACAAACAGTTGATAATCCTCTTTGTAGGTTTTGGTGCTCTGAATTTCTTCACTGGTTTTGTTTTCAGGCTTGCTGGGTTCTTCATTATTTCTGTGAAGTCAAATTTAAAAGTGACCAGAATCTCCAGACAGCCTTAGAACTCACGAGAAGGTGTCTGATAGATGATAGGGAAATGCCTGTGAAAGTGGAAGCTGCAATAGCTCTTCAAGTTCTCATCAGTAATCAAGAGAAAGGTAGGAGCTTTTTCTTACAGCTACAGCAAACTTTAATGGAATAGGTGTTAACTTTGTGATGTTCAGGCAGACTTGTTCTCTTCTTCCCTGATGTTAATTTCCCTCTTGCAATTGTAACTTGTAATCATTTACTCTAATTTTTCAGCTAGAAAAGTTGAATTTTTTAAAATAAATTGCATTTTGACATTATAAGACATTATGATTATTAAACATGGTAAAAACAAGAGCTTCATGGTACAGTAAATCCAGTTTTATAGCACCTAATAATAGAGTTGCAATATCTGTCTTGGCATGTGTTCGTTCATGTTGAAATTTATTTAAAGCAAAAAAAATTGTCCTGATCCAGGCAGGTTTTACATGGCTTAGTACTCCTAAGCTGACATAAAAGCCACAAAACAAACATAAATTATATATTTACTACTTCAGGTAATTTGACGAAGGTGCATACGTACCAATTCCCATTCAATTAACATTTGCATTGATCAGTAATCTTGTATTTTTTTAATTCAGACTGCAGCGCTCTGGTTTTCATACTTAAATTTCAATCCTCTTGTTATATATTCTTGAAATTTGTTCTGAATGGTAGTATTCCTATAATGATTTATACTACTCATGGTTTTGGCATGTTAATGCTGAAGTACTAAATAAAGTTATTTGAGGTGTAGGTTCTTAAACTGATCTGTGTTTTTCTAAGACTGTTAATTCAAACATTCCACCTGTTTTACAGCTAAAGAATATATTACTCCATTCATTAGACCTGTAATGCAAGCTTTGCTTCATATTATAAGAGAGACTGAAAATGATGATCTTACTAATGTGATTCAGAAGATGATCTGTGAATATAGTGAAGAAGTTACCCCAATTGCAGTAGAAATGACACAGCATTTGGTGAGACTTCATGGTGGCTTGGGAAGATGTTTAATATGGGAAAGATTGGTATTTAAAATTGATAGTTGAGTCTGACCATCAATTAATAGTTCTTGTTGCTCCAGTCTAAGGGCATTGATACAAGTAATTTTCTTCTACATTTAGACAGTGTTTCATCAGAAGTGGCTTCATAACTTACACTGAGTAGAAATTTCTCTAAGAATAATTCTAGAAGCAGTCTCTAAAATGTCACTTAGGTTGTCTGTTTTATAATATTAAAAAATTCTAGAAGCATTTGTGAAATCTTTGCATATTTCCTCCCAATAGTGGTAATAATGAGATTGGTAGCACATTTTAGGTAGTCTCTAAAATGTCACTTAGGTTGTCTGTTTTATAATATTAAAGAGTAGATTTTAAATTAAAAGTTTGGTGTGAAAATAAAGTTGAATCTGCAGGAGGAATTCAGAGCTTCAATGGCCATATCTAGCAAGTTGTATTAATGGTTGCAAAAGCAGAGGTCAGCTCAGTGCTTCCCTATTAAAGGCCTTGGAGTTACAGTGGAGTTGTTAGTGTGTCCTCTCTGGGAATGCCTGCCAAGAGTTCTGATGTAGTTTAGCTACTGAAGAAACCTTGTGTCAGAAGAACTTACCAAGGGAAAATGTATTCTTTGGCATGGGACATAATGTCATTTATATATTTTTATTCAGAAGTAGACAAAGGGTAAAGACAGATCCAATGGTTTAACATCCAAATTTTATCATCCTGAGAAGAAATTTTGGAGCAGAGCAGTCACCTGTTATTATTTGTACACGTTTTCTGAGCAGAAGTCCTTCTGAAATTGTGTAGAGTGCCAGACTTTCACAATTTCATGACACATTTATGGGTTGTTCTGCTATTATGTGCAGGCAATGACATTTAACCAGGTGATCCAGACTGGTCCAGATGAAGAGGGCAGTGATGACAAAGCAGTGACAGCAATGGGAATCTTGAATACTATCGATACACTTCTCAGTGTAGTTGAAGATCACAAGGAAGTAAGTAAAAATTACTTTAAAGCTGATATGTATGATCTAAGAACACTGTAAGTCTTTTATAGTCCTAGCATTGTTACATGAAAAACTGTCCTTTTGGACAAAAAGATCTTAAAACAGAAAATAGTGAAGTACTTATCATGTAGCAAAGTTGTAACAGAGTGGGTCGCATTTCTAATGAAATGCATGCAGTAATGGAGCATAAATGTTGCCACAGTATTTCCCATAAGAATCCAGCTTCTTGTTCAAATAGTAGAAGCAATGTGTCTGTAACAGGTGGAGCTCTGTCAGCTCAGCTGAGAACACACTTCTGATTTTATGAGGTCTGCCCTTCAAACAAAACAGATAAAGCTTCACATAGCTGCAAACATTGACTCTGCTGGCTGGGTTTGCTCTCTGTGACAGAATCGATGTGGATAAATACAGCTCTGGTGGCTGTGCTCAGAGATGGTGGCTTTTACCTGCCTCATCTGCCCTGGAGAATTTTCCTTTGGCATTAAAACTTCTGTCATTTTGTTTTGGTGTACTGAATGGAGTCACTTCTGTCCAGAGTACAGCCAGTTCAAAAGATGCTATTTCTCATTAAAATCTTTCTTGACAAAGTCAGCTACAGTCTTTTAATAAATACGTTATAGTTTTTTAGTGACTAAAAAGTTCAGTAATAAGCTGTAGGGCTCTGAAGACTTCACCAAAGAAGCAGCATTAAATTCCCAAGGGAATTCCCAAGAATTCAGTGCTGCCACACCAGGACCAGCTCAGCTCATTTTCTTGTTGCTTGTACTTGTTTTTGTCAGCAAATCCTTGCTTTCTGAATGAAAAGTCTGTGTAACAATATGGTAGTCCTGAGGGGCTCAATTTGAAAATGTTGACCAGTAAACATTTATATTTATAGACATCTCCTACAGCATGACCAGTGTTCCAAGAGATAAAGTATTTAGCAGGTTAGGTTCAAATCCTGTTCTGCATAACTAAAACCAGAAACTGAGCCTTTACTTGTCCCTGTGCAAGGTGAGTGCCCTCAACAGGTTAATGACTGTTTTGTTAGCTATTCCATGGACTAATATATACTAACTGGGAACACTGACTGAATCTGTAGGACCAGCATTTACACTGATGGTCACCATACCATATGAATGTCCTAAGCTAGGTTTGGGAAGTGGTTTGGTATTTAGGATTTTTTTGGAGTTTTTTTGTTTTTAATTTCTTTTCTGGAAGAGGAAATACCTCCTGTGATTTCCATTGTTTACTGCTTTGACATATATATATATTTTTTCTTACAGTGTTTTAATGGGACTGAACTGGTGCAGAGGGTTAGTCAGGCTTTTCTATTTAAAGGACACCCTACAATGAGATTCTTCCATATTCAAAAACTGCCTTGTATTGAAAGTTACCTTGCAAATCCTTAGCTGAGTGCTGCTCTTACACATCTAGTGCTCTAAAATGTGAGACATTTCTAATAGTTCTTAAAAACTATATTGTATATATAGAAGCTGCTTTGAAAAATTTTAAAATGTGTTTAATTTTCACTCCAAGGTATTGAAAATAGTCATTACCTGTTCTTTTTATTTTTTTTTTTTCAGATTACCCAGCAGCTGGAAGGGATCTGTTTGCAAGTGATTGGAACAGTTTTGCAGCAGCATGTATTAGGTATCTGTACTTCTGCTGGCTTACTTTTAGAAGTGCATGGGATTGGCATGCTATTTACCTAGATTCTGTTTGTTTTAGAGTTCTACGAGGAGATCTTTTCCTTGGCTCATAGTCTGACCTGCCAACAGGTTTCTGCACAAATGTGGCAGCTTCTTCCTCTTGTGTTTGAAGTCTTCCAGCAGGATGGTTTTGATTATTTTACTGGTAAGTAATATAAATAAATCAGGGAGCCAGAGGGTTTCATGGATGCGATTTCAGCCGTACAATGAATTGCATCATAACTGAAATGTTAGGAGAACACTCAAGTGAGGTTACACCTGAAGTATTTTTTGCTCTTGCAGCTACCAGACTTGTTTTGCTAAGGCACCTATGACTTGCAGACTTATCTTGGCAAACATTAAGCAAGAACTGTAATTATTAATACACAGATTTCAACCTGATTTTAATAGCACACAGATGATACCTAATGTGATCATTCTTCTTTTACATATACAGATATGATGCCTCTCTTGCATAATTATGTGACTGTTGATACAGATACACTTCTGTCAGACACAAAATATCTTGAAATGATCTACAGTATGTGCAAGAAGGTGAGTAAATTCCTGTGTGGTAACAAAACCTGCCATCTCTGAAGAAATAACCGTGTTAAACTGGGTACTTTTTTCCACAGCAGCTTCTGACTTCTGCTCCTTAAAGCATTTTGCTATCTAACATCCTCTAAGATTCCTAAATTACTAAGTTATTGCAGAGAGATTTAAAGAGATTACATGAAAATTTCAGATACATGCTTTAGCTGAAGGGAAAAATAAATCCTACACAACAAAAGCAGAATAAACAAAGCAGTTTTTGTGCAATACACTTTGTGCATATGGGCATGCAAGACAGATTGCAAAAGGTAGGTGGATTCTTTCATCTGGGATTTGTATCCTCACCATGGCCAGGATGCACGTGCTGCATGTGTGCTGAAGGTCTGAGACCTGCTAGCTAAATAAGTGTGTAGGGATGGAAGGTAAAGGGACAGATAGGAAGTTGTTTTCCCAAGTTCCTGCACATCAGTGGTGAAAGCTGGGAGCAGAATGAAGTTGGTCTGACTCAGTCCAGGCACTTTTGGGCAGGGTTTCTGTATTTTAGTTTGTTACTGGGCTTTCTTTGTCCAGTCAAAATGTAGAACATACAGCTTTCCAGAGTGTTAGCACCATGTGAGGAAAGGAGTCCTTTTTTGTAAGATGTGTGTTAATGTTTTATCATCTCTAATAGTAATATGTGGGGATTTCAGATTTCCACTCCTGGATATGGTGTGTGGTGTCTATATAAGAGCTTTGGTGAACTGTCAGCTGTGCTGCCTGTGGTATTTCCTGAGTAATTCTTTTGAAGATGTTTAAATATTACCGTGAATAACTACTTTAGTATTCTATAAATACTAGTGAATAACTCTTGCCAGCCTTTGTTTGAAAACAAGTTGCAATCAGGCCAATTGGGATATTTGTAATTTCTTGGAATCTTACATATAAAATTAGCCTGTCATGACCACTTAGTGATTGGTGTTGAGCACAGTGAATTTTTAACACAAGTTTTAGGTATTGCATGGTCTTCCACTGGATATCCCATTTTTGTAAATAAAACTTCTATAAAATTCAGTACATTGATGGATAAGTAACATTTTTCTTTTGTGTATGGAAATAATCCTTGGCAAAATGCCAGCTGGTGCTTTTACTGTATCTGTGGTATGCTCAGCATCCATAGAGTTCTTGAATATTTGTACATTTGGTTAGTTTTGCCCACTTTCAGCAGTTTCCAGTCTCTGGCTGTCACACTGAGCCATTGCTGTAGATCTGGCTGCTAATGCTGGCCTTGTTAGAGGGGGTAAATTCATACCAGATTTTCAAAGCAAAGCAGTGTTTAGAGAGTACTCTTTGAGGGGATACACCACCAGTAATGGCTGTGTTTCAGGTCCTTACAGGAGTTGCTGGAGAAGATGCAGAATGTCATGCAGCAAAGCTGTTAGAAGTAATTATTCTTCAGTGTAAAGGGCGTGGCATTGATCAGGTTGGTAATGATTTTGGTTGCTTCAACTAATACTTTAAAAATAGTTATTGTGTAGTATGAATTGATTATGTATTGAGATTTGTTATGAGCACTTCATGTGGTGCAGCTGATAATCCTGTCAGTGTTACTCATTGACAGCACTGCACATTTTGGTCCCAGAAGTTAGGACACTGCAAAACTGGTGTTTTTCTGAGTCTAGAAGAGTGCCACCTCAGGACCATCTTGGTTCTAAAAAGTCAATTAATTGCATTCTAAGTTAATTCTAGTGAATATTTAATGAAAATTATTCTGTCAACCTCATAGCTTTGAAATAATGAAGAATGAAAATGAAGTTCCTAGAATCCAAATCAATGTAATAGAGGGATCAGGGACTTCATTATGTACATATGGCAGTTGGAATTTGAGAGATGAATAAGTTGATTTTTCTGGACTTTCTAGTGTATACATTTTCTCTATTTTCCATTTTTAATACACAGGATTACAGAACCAGAAGTTACATTTGCTGTGCAGGATGTTACAAATCCATGTGTTTAAATATTTTCACATTTTCATTTCATCTTTGTATCTGACTGCTGCTGGCAATCAAAAATGACTCAGTTTTATGCCATCTGTGTTTATGTGCCACGCTGTTGAAGTACAGAATGACGAGTTTTATTTTTGATCACTGAGTGTGACTGTTCTCCCTGTCCAGTGCATACCCTTGTTTGTGGAAGCTGCCTTGGAGAGACTGACCAGAGAAGTGAAAACCAGTGAACTGCGAACCATGTGCCTCCAGGTTGCCATAGCTGCTTTGTATTACAATCCTCATTTACTATTAAACACGTTGGAAAATCTTCGTTTCCCCAATAATGTGGAGCCTGTCACCAATCACTTCATAACTCAGTGGCTTAATGATGTGGACTGTTTCCTGGGGTAAGTGTTTGTACTTCTGGAGATGATTCTCTGTGATACACCTGTGTACGACCTGCTTGTAAATCATGACAGAACTTGCAACTGTTCTACTCTTCTGTTTTGTAGACTCCATGACAGAAAAATGTGTGTGCTTGGCCTGTGTGCTCTTATTGATCTGGAGCAAATACCACAGGTTTTAAATCAAGTTGCTGGGCAGATCCTGCCAGCTTTTATCCTTTTATTTAATGGATTGAAAAGAGCATATGCCTGTCATGCAGAGCATGAAAATGACAGTGATGATGATGATGAAGCTGAAGAAGATGAGGAAACAGGTATGTAGACAGAACCTTTGATGTAATTTTGTATGTTTCATTTTTTAATGATGGAGATACTGAGTTCCTTTGTGGAATTCTTCTGAGTATCCTAATTCCAAAAATGAAGCACTGCAGTAGAACAATGAACATCTTTTGACAACTTTTAAGTATATCTGACATACTTTCCACTCTCTTAAAAACTGACTTCCAGGGCTGAGTTAAAAGAGCTTCCCCCTTTCCAGCCTGCACGGTATTGTTGCCACTTCCACTGCCTGTTTTATCTAATTAGCCACATTTCTAAAGAATTGTTCTTGACGTTTTCAAGATAAACTTTTGTTTGTTTATAATTAACTCAGAGGAGCTGGGAAGTGATGAAGATGACATTGATGAAGATGGTCAAGAATATCTTGAAATTCTAGCAAAACAGGCAGGTGAAGATGGAGATGATGAAGACTGGGAAGAAGATGATGCTGAAGAGACTGCTTTGGAAGGTTATTCCACAATTATTGATGATGAAGATAACCCTATTGATGAATATCAAATATTTAAAACAATTTTTCAGAGTAAGTAACTGTATTTCTTTTCCTGGCCAACAAGTTACATTTCAGCTTTAGTGTACACTGTTGTTAACTAGAACTTGTTCAAAACTTCCAAACAAGCTTTCCAATATGTGTTTGAACCATTTCTGTCTTTGAAAAGGAGATGCTATTGTTAAACTTCAATAGCAGAGGAAGTTGCTTGAATGAATTTATAGTGGTAGGCAAGAAGTCTGAAGGCTATACTAGTGTTTAAATGTCTTGAATTATGTAACCATAAACCAGAATATTACTCTGATTAAAATGGCAGTGAGTGAGTAAGGTTTGAGTTCTAGAACATTTTAATCAACACTTTCCTTTTGCTTATGTTTTCTTCCTGCTGCAGCAATTCAGAACCGTAACCCTGCGTGGTACCAGGCTTTGACCCAGGGCCTTAACGAGGAGCAGAGGAAGCAGCTGCAGGACATAGCGACCCTGGCGGATCAGCGGCGGGCAGCACACGGTACTTGCACCCTTTATGCCAGTCGTGCCTCCTTGCTCTGTCAGTGCCCTGCCTGTGCTCAAGAAGCACAGTACAGAAAAGGCCTGCAATTCAAGCCTGAGAATGGCTCCATCAAAACAGGGTTGTTAGAGATCTCTTAGAACTGCCAGCCTCCAGGCACAAACTGGGTGGCAATACCGCAGGTGAGAGGAATGCTAGAAACACTTGGGGAGGTAGGCAAGGAAATAAAAGCATATTTGTCCTAATTTCTTAGATTTGAAAACAATTTATTTCATTACCTGAAGGTAGTTGAACTCCAGGTATGTTAACACATCAAGTGGCTGATCAATGATTTCCTGAGATGTCACGTAGTCCAGCGGGGATAGACAAGGATTCTGTGGGTAGGAGAATGCTTAAATTATGGAAGAAGTACCATCTGTAAAGCCACATCATTAAGCCTATTAAATATTACATATTGTACAGATTTTAAAATCTGTGTTCAGTTTTCCCTTTTGAGAATAAGCCAATATATATAACACTCTTAAGTCAAGACTGGATGTTGAGGGATCAGTCCAGTCTCATATCCCGTGTCCATACCAGATTTTCAAAGCAAAGCAGTGTTTAGAGAGTACTCTTTGAGGGGATACACCACCAGTAATGGCTGTGTTTCAGGTCCTTACAGGAGTTGCTGGAGAAGATGCAGAATGTCATGCAGCAAAGCTGTTAGAAGTAATTATTCTTCAGTGTAAAGGGCGTGGCATTGATCAGGTTGGTAATGATTTTGGTTGCTTCAACTAATACTTTAAAAATAGTTATTGTGTAGTATGAATTGATTATGTATTGAGATTTGTTATGAGCACTTCATGTGGTGCAGCTGATAATCCTGTCAGTGTTACTCATTGACAGCACTGCACATTTTGGTCCCAGAAGTTAGGACACTGCAAAACTGGTGTTTTTCTGAGTCTAGAAGAGTGCCACCTCAGGACCATCTTGGTTCTAAAAAGTCAATTAATTGCATTCTAAGTTAATTCTAGTGAATATTTAATGAAAATTATTCTGTCAACCTCATAGCTTTGAAATAATGAAGAATGAAAATGAAGTTCCTAGAATCCAAATCAATGTAATAGAGGGATCAGGGACTTCATTATGTACATATGGCAGTTGGAATTTGAGAGATGAATAAGTTGATTTTTCTGGACTTTCTAGTGTATACATTTTCTCTATTTTCCATTTTTAATACACAGGATTACAGAACCAGAAGTTACATTTGCTGTGCAGGATGTTACAAATCCATGTGTTTAAATATTTTCACATTTTCATTTCATCTTTGTATCTGACTGCTGCTGGCAATCAAAAATGACTCAGTTTTATGCCATCTGTGTTTATGTGCCACGCTGTTGAAGTACAGAATGACGAGTTTTATTTTTGATCACTGAGTGTGACTGTTCTCCCTGTCCAGTGCATACCCTTGTTTGTGGAAGCTGCCTTGGAGAGACTGACCAGAGAAGTGAAAACCAGTGAACTGCGAACCATGTGCCTCCAGGTTGCCATAGCTGCTTTGTATTACAATCCTCATTTACTATTAAACACGTTGGAAAATCTTCGTTTCCCCAATAATGTGGAGCCTGTCACCAATCACTTCATAACTCAGTGGCTTAATGATGTGGACTGTTTCCTGGGGTAAGTGTTTGTACTTCTGGAGATGATTCTCTGTGATACACCTGTGTACGACCTGCTTGTAAATCATGACAGAACTTGCAACTGTTCTACTCTTCTGTTTTGTAGACTCCATGACAGAAAAATGTGTGTGCTTGGCCTGTGTGCTCTTATTGATCTGGAGCAAATACCACAGGTTTTAAATCAAGTTGCTGGGCAGATCCTGCCAGCTTTTATCCTTTTATTTAATGGATTGAAAAGAGCATATGCCTGTCATGCAGAGCATGAAAATGACAGTGATGATGATGATGAAGCTGAAGAAGATGAGGAAACAGGTATGTAGACAGAACCTTTGATGTAATTTTGTATGTTTCATTTTTTAATGATGGAGATACTGAGTTCCTTTGTGGAATTCTTCTGAGTATCCTAATTCCAAAAATGAAGCACTGCAGTAGAACAATGAACATCTTTTGACAACTTTTAAGTATATCTGACATACTTTCCACTCTCTTAAAAACTGACTTCCAGGGCTGAGTTAAAAGAGCTTCCCCCTTTCCAGCCTGCACGGTATTGTTGCCACTTCCACTGCCTGTTTTATCTAATTAGCCACATTTCTAAAGAATTGTTCTTGACGTTTTCAAGATAAACTTTTGTTTGTTTATAATTAACTCAGAGGAGCTGGGAAGTGATGAAGATGACATTGATGAAGATGGTCAAGAATATCTTGAAATTCTAGCAAAACAGGCAGGTGAAGATGGAGATGATGAAGACTGGGAAGAAGATGATGCTGAAGAGACTGCTTTGGAAGGTTATTCCACAATTATTGATGATGAAGATAACCCTATTGATGAATATCAAATATTTAAAACAATTTTTCAGAGTAAGTAACTGTATTTCTTTTCCTGGCCAACAAGTTACATTTCAGCTTTAGTGTACACTGTTGTTAACTAGAACTTGTTCAAAACTTCCAAACAAGCTTTCCAATATGTGTTTGAACCATTTCTGTCTTTGAAAAGGAGATGCTATTGTTAAACTTCAATAGCAGAGGAAGTTGCTTGAATGAATTTATAGTGGTAGGCAAGAAGTCTGAAGGCTATACTAGTGTTTAAATGTCTTGAATTATGTAACCATAAACCAGAATATTACTCTGATTAAAATGGCAGTGAGTGAGTAAGGTTTGAGTTCTAGAACATTTTAATCAACACTTTCCTTTTGCTTATGTTTTCTTCCTGCTGCAGCAATTCAGAACCGTAACCCTGCGTGGTACCAGGCTTTGACCCAGGGCCTTAACGAGGAGCAGAGGAAGCAGCTGCAGGACATAGCGACCCTGGCGGATCAGCGGCGGGCAGCACACGGTACTTGCACCCTTTATGCCAGTCGTGCCTCCTTGCTCTGTCAGTGCCCTGCCTGTGCTCAAGAAGCACAGTACAGAAAAGGCCTGCAATTCAAGCCTGAGAATGGCTCCATCAAAACAGGGTTGTTAGAGATCTCTTAGAACTGCCAGCCTCCAGGCACAAACTGGGTGGCAATACCGCAGGTGAGAGGAATGCTAGAAACACTTGGGGAGGTAGGCAAGGAAATAAAAGCATATTTGTCCTAATTTCTTAGATTTGAAAACAATTTATTTCATTACCTGAAGGTAGTTGAACTCCAGGTATGTTAACACATCAAGTGGCTGATCAATGATTTCCTGAGATGTCACGTAGTCCAGCGGGGATAGACAAGGATTCTGTGGGTAGGAGAATGCTTAAATTATGGAAGAAGTACCATCTGTAAAGCCACATCATTAAGCCTATTAAATATTACATATTGTACAGATTTTAAAATCTGTGTTCAGTTTTCCCTTTTGAGAATAAGCCAATATATATAACACTCTTAAGTCAAGACTGGATGTTGAGGGATCAGTCCAGTCTCATATCCCGTGTCTTAGTGAGCAATTGCTACAGATGTTTCAAACCAGAATTCATAAATTTTTCAGTAAAAATATTGGTAGTAAGAATACACATTTAGTAAGTGCTTTTAAAGAGAGAACAGCCTAAATCACCTCACAAAGCTTGTTTGGGTCCAGAATGGTCCCGTTTTAATGATTACCAAATACAGTTTCACTGTGACCCCTGTCAAGCAGTAGACATTTTTTGATGTAATTTTATACTACTGCATTTTATGGAGACAGAAAAGTTTGAGGTGTGTGTTTGTTTGTTTGGGTTTTTTTGTGCTGTTTTTTCAGAGAAATTGTGAAGTTTAACTTAAGCAACCAGATCCCTGTGGGAAATTCTTGCCTGCTATCACAGCACATTGATACTACTTTTAGGCTGCTTACCACACATGGGGATATCCTGTTAGAAGGATGTGAAATGCAGTTCTCCCTTATTAATGTAGCTTAGAAGAATTTCCACATGCTGAGAGATGTGTCTTCTGTGGAGCTGTGTGGGATTCTCCCTCCATGCTCCACTAGCCATGGCAACATCTTTGTGGCCTGTTTCCAAAGAACCAGAGCCAAAATGCAGATTTGCCAGATAATATGAGCTGACCTGTATTCCCAGGGAGATTGCAACTGTGCTGATTTAGGAGAACTAAGACCAACATAAGACATTAATAAGTGTTATCTTGGCCTGGGAATAATACAAGCCACCTTGTGCATTATCCAGATTGTAGTAAAGGTACAGCCTTTACCTAAATTACCAACCTGATCTTCAGTTGTCCATGTATTAGAGCTGTTCAGACTGGTTTACAGTAATCCCTGTCCTTACAGCAGTGTTTGAAGGATGGTGAAACCAGACACCTTAACAATCACTGGCAGTTACAGTGATGGATAAAGTCCAAATTACCTGCTTGGGTAGCAGCATGTGTAAAAAGGCTTTTTCTGGTGCTTCAGTGGTGGTTTCTGCTTATATTGTTGAATTGAGATAGGAACACCAAAAATTTAGCCAATATCTGTGTACTACTTTTTTGCACATGGGCTCTGTTACTGATTAGACTGCAAAGAATTGTGTGCTTGTTACTAAGTTTATAAGTGCAGTATTCATTCTGGTCCTGTTTCTAAAGTACAGTCATGTCCAAAAGCTAAAGTGTGGGCTTTTTGAAGTACAAATTGATGAATTTGAGAAGTTAAAATAAGTAAATAGTCCATCTGTTCTGTGGGGCCTGACAGATTTCCACTTGTGGGTGCTGATTCCTTGGTTGGGTAACCCCAGGTTAAACCTGTATCTCCGAGAGACTCAAAGTGGTCTGTCTTCCCCCCTACACACACACTAAAACTTCTTCCTTCTGTTTTTTTGTTTTGTTTTAGAATCCAAAATGATTGAAAAGCATGGAGGATACAAATTCAATGCTCCAGTTGTGCCAACTTCATTTAATTTTGGAGGCCCTGCCCCAGGAATGAATTGAATTATCACTTTTCCTGCTACTGTGTGATTGTAGTGAAGAGCTTGTGTTCCTCCCAATAGTGGTTCCAGAACTGGTTCATGTTATCTACAACTCACTCTAAACTAATTTATAAATAGATTGGACAAAAGCCCCAGAAGTGGGACCTGATTATTCAACCTGATACTGGAAAGCAAACCAGAGGTTTTTTTGAAGATAGGAAGAATCTGAATTTAAAGCTTCAAATGACACGCTTTGGAGATCGGAAATCAAGAGGGGATGTCATGAAGGCAGCTTTTCTTTTTCTGAGGAAAAAAAAACTAGACATGGGCTGCAGGACTATTTAAAATGTCTCATTTACAGTACAAGCTAGAAGGCAGACTTAATTTTTACACCTGTGGCAGTATGAGTATTTGCCCAGTTTCTTTCCCTTTTATCCCTACTACTGGGTGTCTATTCTTTTAATGTAAATAAGATAAGGTAATCAGATAGCCTTACTTAATCTTCATCATTTCCATTTATCAAGATTGTTCATATGTAGAATATTGGACACTTAATGTAGCACTACATAACTGATAAATCTGTAAATGAATTAGCACTTTCATATTGAAACAAGCCTGCTAGCCTATGTACAAAAATAGCAAAATGTTTGCTGTTTATAAAAATAAAAAATAAGGGATGTATTGGGGAAAATAATTTCAAGTTATTAATTTAAAATGAACTAGCAGTTTTGTACCTGGTGACTTTGTGGTGCAGTCACCTCTGGTTGTGACTTGAATTCGGATATGTAAAAAGGGGTTAGTGATATTTCATTGCTGCTAAAGAAGAAATAGCAACACCCTCCGTGTCCTTTGTTTTTTTTAAAGATCTCACTGTACAAGCTAGAAAATTGAACAAAAATGTACTGTAAGCACAAAGAAAAGTTATCCTCTCTAAGGCAGGTAAATGAGATGTGAAGTTCTTAAGGTCAGTTGGAGTGTATGGGTGAAACACCTACATATGCAATCTATTAAAAACAGCAGTGTCATTGGCTGATCTGGGCTATGGTATTTAAATGCAATTTCCCCCCCAGTTGTGCAGAATATTCTTTTTCCAGCTCATGGTAGTGCAGGTGCACTACTCCTGCATTTCATTCCCCCTCTTTTTGCACTTGCAGCATTAGTGTGTGCTGTTGTCTGCCTGATCCAGACAGTGTATTTGAAGTTTTGCCAATCTTTCAGTTTGAAGCCACAATTTTCTTCCTTCAAAGTTGCTATAGTAACTAGTATTTTAGCTAGAGAGGCAAAATACAGTTCCCTCTGGGACCACTATCAAAACCACTGTATGAAGAAGCCAGCAGGGAGAGGCTGTGAATGGGTTGGCTTAAATGCCCCCTTTTTCTTTTCTAAAAGCAAATCCATTGGCGTTTGATCTTGCCTTGAGATCATTGGTGTCAGGTCTTTTAAATCAAATGTTTGGGTTGTTTTTTTTTTTTTTTTCTTTAGGCTGTTTTTTATATAAAAATGTCACCTGCTGTTACAATTGATATTAAACAAGCTACCTTAATTTAATGTAAGCCTCCAAAATTTAAATACAGGTTAAAAATAAACTGAGTTTTTATCTGTAAAAATGAAATGCACATATATATATATTATGATACTCGAAATGCAGTCTTCAGAAAATTGGTCTGTGTGGTGTGGTTTTTTGCATCAGCAGAGTAGCAGGATTTGGTGGTGCTTTGGGGTTTCCTTGCTGAGCTGCCCAGCCCCACGCTCTGCCTTCCCAGGCTGCAGGAGGGTGTTCCAGCCTCCCCACTGCAGCTGCCTGGCTCTGGCAAACACTTCCCTGCACACGGGGGGGCCAAGGTGGGACACGGAGCCCTGGCCCACTACCAAAGGGACACTTGGAAAGCAAAGCACCTGAGGTGGAAAAAAAGCCAGCCTTGGATGGGAACATCCATCCTCGTGGTGGTGTGAGAGCCGGGGTAGTGCCTGTGCATCTTTAGGGGATGCCCAGAGCAGAGCTCACTGGGGGTTTGTGACTGTAACTCACGGGCACTTCCAGGCTGCTCCGGCCCCCAGGCACTCTAGACAGGGTTTTATTTTTGTAGAAAAAGCTGACAGATGTGCTTCCAGCATGCCTTCTCCTTGCAGTGCTTGGGAACACCCAGTTTGACAAATCATTTCTGAACATCTGCTGGCTGGGTATCTGCGTCCCTTCATATGCATCCTAAAAATGCATGAGAAGCTTTGAGGACAGATGAGCCATTTTGGACAGATGATGAGCTCTTGGACAGATAAGCCTTCTGCCTCGTGGCAGAAGATGTGACAGCAGCAGTGAGAAGGCTTCATGTGTAAAGCAGATGACAAAAAAATAGGGGGAAATCACCAATTTTAGTGCTGTTGTCAGTTCTGGAACAATTATATTTTTCAAGTCGCAAGTCAAGGGAAGAATTTTATCTTGGTGTGAGGAATAGTCTTACTTCAAGGGTGCTTTTATGTGTCACTAGACTGGTTAGCAAAAGGAGCATCTTTTTAAGATGGATCTAGAACTTTGCTTTCCTTTGCTCCACGAAATGTATTTATATAAATTGCAAAACAATTTTGCATTGTTGTTGGTGGTGATAGCGCATTTTGTGATGCAATATATCAATTTCAGTGATACACTTATGTCAGATTAAAAACTGATCTTCCTCCTAGAACTTGCACTTATCCATTCCATTTTCAAGGATAAAGCAACTCTAAGGGAAGAGCTGGGAAATTTAAAGCCTCTGTTTTTTTCTATTATGGAAGATCTCCTTGGATTAATAAACATCTAAAGCAAATCCTTATCTTCACTTATTTCAGTGTGGTGTTTTGAATGTAGCTGTATCCTTACAGTAGAGTCCTGCTCGAGTTGCACAGCTCTCAGGTTTGTATTTCCCTCTCCAAAATATTCCTCCAAACAAACGTTAGGCACAACCAGAATTCTCTTCAACTGCATTAAATATTAAAAAATAGGTTCTTTTTTTTTTTTTTTAATGCTAACATACTGGGTTAATATTTTCTTCCCTTAATCACTGTCTTGAAAGAATTATTAGTATGTATCAGCATAGTACCACAAAGCTCTGTTCCAATCTCCTGTAGCCTAGGACTGTCACTGCAACATTTGTCAAGTCTGCAGTGGAATAAATACTGACTGCCTGCCAATAAACTTGCAGGTGATTTTGGCTACTAAGGGATACCTGCTAAGTTTTAAGGGTTGATTATTTTCTCTGTGGAACCTTCTACATAGCCAGAATGAGCCAAGTGAAAAAGCTTTGTTGCTGATTATTAGTTACTTTTCAATCAATATGTAGCTTTATCTTAAATGGCACGTGACTGATTTTGTGTATTTCTGCTTTTTTTGCAAACTATTGGTGGAAACATAAAGCACATCAGAACGGGAAACTGATTGTAGTATTTTGCAGAGATTATAATAATCTGTTAAGGAAAGGGGAGTTGGCAAATCAGAAACAGGATTTTATCTTGGTTATTTCACTGCTGCTGTAACTTGAAACAAACTCATGCCTACAGCTTGTATTTGGCTTAAAATTTACAATTAGGAAACTAAATTAAGAAAGAAAAACTGTTGGCTATTAGGCCTGTTTGGGAATAAGGTTTTGGGTTTTTTTTGTTTTGTACAACTACAGTAATTTTGGACTGAAAGAATTTTGAACTATTGTTCTGGAGAAAAACGTAAATGTTTTCACATGTCTCATGATCAGAAAGATGCATTAAGTCCATCAGAGCAGGGCTTACCGTCCCATCAATGGGAAGAATTCGCATCAACTGCACAACAAGGTTTTCTGAGAAATCACCTACGGAATTAACACGCTTGGCTTGCCTTACACTGGGAGCTCTTGGGCTATTTATTACATGTTTCCATACCTAAAAATCTGGTAAGGACAACACTCCCAAGCACAGCCTTAAGCAGAGCGTCCTTCTCCCCCAGAGCCGGGCTGGCATGGCAGCGGAGATAATGCGGCAGGAGGCCGGGAAGGGAAGGGCAGAGCGCCCACAGTCCCGGGCCCGGCCGTGCGGCCCCGCGGGGCCCGCGCAGGGCCCAAGGGAGCGCGGATGGCCCCGGCCGAGGCGGATCCGCTCCCGGGGGCCCGGGGGCGCTGCCCTTCCCCTCACCGTGCCCGTCCCGTCCCCGCCGCCTCAGGCGCTGCCGGCGCGCGCCGGGGGAGGGCAGGAAATGGCGCCGCTCCCCGCTGGCGCGCGGGCGCCTCGCTGCCCGCTGCACAAAATGGCGGCGGCCCCGCGCCCGGCACAGCCGCGACGCCATGAAGCCGCGGGGCGGGGCCGCGGGCGCG
>NW_024502459.1:0-6248 GCF_017590055.1 Onychostruthus taczanowskii
ACCTGGGGACACCCCTGGGACACCTGGAACACCCCTGGGACATCCCTGGGGACACCTGGGACACCTGGGACACCCCTGGGACACCTGGGACACCCCTGGGGACACCTGGGACACCCCTGGGGACATCCCTGGGACACCTGGGACACCCCTGGGGACACCCCTGGGGACACCTGGCACACCTGGGGACACCTGGGACACACCTGGGGACACCCCTGGGACACCTGGGCACAGCTGGGGACATCCCTGAGGGATACCTGGGGCACCTCGGACATCCCCACAGAACACCTGGGGACAGCTAGGGGCACCTTGGGGACACCTTGGGGACAGCTGGTGACATCCCTGGGGACATCCCTAGGGACAGCCGGGGACACCCAGGGACACTTGGGGACAGCCGGGGACAGCTGGGGACAGCCATCCGCGGTGGCACTCACTGGGGTCCAGGCGCAGGGACTGCCTCGCCGGGTACCACTGGGGATCTGTGGGACAGAGGGACAGTGGGTGGCACCGGGGGACAGCGGGGGTGGCACCGAGGGGACAGCAGAGGTGGCACCAGGGGACAGGGATGGTGGCACTGAGGGGACAGCGGGGGCAGCACCGAGGGGACAGCAGGGGTGGCACCAGGGGACAGCGGGTGGCACCAGGGGACAGCGGGGGTGGCACCGGGGGACAGGAATGGTGGCACCGAGGGGACAGCGGGGGTGGCACCGGGGGACAGCGGGGGTGGCACTGGGAGGACAGGAATGGTGGCTCTGGGGGGACAGCGGGTGGCACCAGGGGACAGCGGGGGTGGCACCAGGGGACAGCAATGGTGGCACCGGGGGACAGGGATGGTGGCACTGCAGGGACAGCGACGGTGGCACTGGGGACACAGCCCCCATGGGGACAGTGACGGTGGCACTGGGGACACAACCCCCATGGGGACAGCCAAGGGGGACAGGGCCCCGTGCTGGTCTCTGGTGACAACGGTGACCGTGGTGGCCCTGGGACAAGTCCTGGGCCATGACGGAGGTCCCCACGGTCAGTGACACGGTGACACGTCCCCATGGCCTGGTGACATGGTGACACGTCCCCACGGTCAGTGACACGGTGACATGTCCCCATGGCCCGGTGACATGGTGACATGTCCCCACGGTCAGTGACACGGTGACACGTCCCCATGGCCTGGTGACATGGTGACACGTCCCCACGGTCAGTGACACGGTGACATGTCCCCATGGCCAGTGACAAGTCCCAGCCACACTGAGGGTTCCCACGGCCCTGGGGGTTCCCATCTTTGTCCCTGTCCCTGTCCCCATGTCCCCTGTCCCCCTTGTCTCTGAATGAGGAGGGGGCCTGCGTATTCCATCAGGAACACCTGCACAGGTGACAGGGGACAGGTGAGAGGGGACAGGGACACCTGGGACAGGTGAGGGGACAGGTGACAGGAGACAGTCAGGGACACCTGCACAGGTGAACACCGGGGACATGGGACAGCCAGGAACGGGGACAGAAAGGGACAGATGGACACAGAAACACAGGTGTGACACAGGGGTGACACACACAAGTGACACAGTGGGTGACACAAGTGACACACAGAGGTGACACAGGAGGTGACACAGGTGCCAAAGGTGGCACCCAGGTGCCCTCACCGTGACCCAGCTGATCTGTGCCCCCAGGCCCCGGAAGGGGATGCAGTGAGTGACACAGGGGGTGACACAGGGGGGACACACAGGTGACACACAGGGGGTCACACGGGGGGTGACACACAGGTGACCCAGGGGGTGACACAGGTGCCAAAGGGGGCACCCAGGTGCCCTCACCGTGACCCAGCTGATCTGTGCCCCCAGGTCCCGGAAGGGGATGCAGTGGGTGACACAGGTGGTGGCACCGGGGGACAGCGGGGGTGGCACTGGGGGACAGCGGGTGGCACCGGGGGACAGCAGGTGGCACCGGGGGACAGCAATGGTGGCACCAGGGGACAGGGATGGTGGCACTGAGGGGACAGTGGGTGGCACCAGGGGACAGCGGGGGTGGCACTGAGGGGACACAGCCCCCATGGGGACAGCGATGGTGGCACTGGGGACACAGCCCCCATGGGGACAGGGACAGTGGCACTGGGGATACAGCCCCCATGGGGACAGTGACGGTGGCACTGGGGACACAGCCCCCATGGGGACAGCCAAAGGGGACAGGGCCCCGTGCTGGTCTCTGGTGACAACGGTGACCGTGGTGGCCCTGGGACAAGTCCTGGGCCATGACGGAGGTCCCCACGGTCAGTGACACGGTGACACGTCCCCATGGCTCGGTGACACGGTGACATGTCCCCATGGCCAGTGACACATCCCCAGGGCTCAGTGACACGTCCCCATGGCCAGTGACACAGTGACATGTCCCCACAGCTCAGTGACACGGTGACATGTCCCCATGGCCAGTGACAAGTCCCAGCCACACTGAGGGTTCCCAGGGCCCGGGGGGTTCCCATCTTTGTCCGTGTCCCTGTCCCCACCCTGCTGTCCCTGTCCCCATGTCCCCTGTCCCCCTTGTCTCTGTCCTCTGTCCCCCATCCCCTCCCTGTCCCCCTGTCCCCTGTCCCCATCCCTGTCCCTGTCCCAACTCCTCATGTCCCCCTGTCCCCATCCCTGTCCCCCTGTCCCTGTCCCGTCCCCTGTCCCCTGTCCCCATTCCTGTCCCCTGTCCCCTGTTCCCCTGTCCTGTCCCCCCACGTCCCCTGTCCTGTGTCCCCGTCCCTGTCCCCATGTCCCCCTGACCCATCCCATGTCCCTTGTCCCCATGTCCCCGTGTCCCTGTCCCGTGTCCCTGTCCCGTGTCCCTGTCCCGTCCCCCCGTCCCTGTCCTCTGTCCCGTGTCCCCTGACCCTGTCCCTGTCCCATGTCCCCATGTCCCTGTCCCCATGTCCCCATGTCCCTGCTGTCCCCATGTCCCCCTGTCCCATCCCTGTCCCAGTCCCTGTCCCCATGTCCCCCTGTCCCTGTCCCTGTCCCCGTCCCTGTCCCCCTGTCCCTGTCCCCCTTTCCCTTTCCCTGTCCCCGTCCCTGTCCCCCTGTCCCTGTCCCTGTCCCCGTCCCTGTCCCATCCCTTTCCCCCTGTCCCTGTCCCCCTGTCCCATCCCTGTCCACATGTCCCCGTCCCTGTCCCCATGTCCCCCTATCCCATCCCCGTCCCAGTCCCTGTCCCATCCCTGTCCCCATGTCCCCATGTCCCCTGTCCCTGTCCCTGTCCCCCTGTCCCATCCCTGTCCCCTGTCCCTGTCCCTGTCCCCGTCCCGTCCCGTCCCGGTACCTTGTCGAGGAAGCAGAGTTTCTCCCTGCTCCGCGCGTCCAGGATCTCCACCTCGAAGAACAGCACCGGGCATTTCCGCGGCCGCCGCGCGGGGCCCCCCGCGGGCCACAGCGCCGCGAGCCCCGGGGCCACCGGGACCGCCGGGACCGCCGGGGCCAGCCATGTCCCTGTCCCCATGTCCCTGTCCCTGCCCCATCCCCGTCCCCATGTCCCTGTCCCTGTCCCCCCTGTCCCATCCCTGTCCCCCTGTCCCATCCCTGTCCTCCTGTCCCATCCCTGTCCCCATGTCCCATCCCTGTCCTCCTGTCCCATCCCTGTCCCCATGTCCCTGTCCCCATGTCCCTGTCCCTGCCCCATCCCCGTCCCCATGTCCCTGTCCCTGTCCCCCCTGTCCCATCCCTGTCCCCCTGTCCCATCCCTGTCCTCCTGTCCCATCCCTGTCCCCATGTCCCATCCCTGTCCTCCTGTCCCATCCCTGTCCCCATGTCCCTGTCCCCATGTCCCTGTCCCTGCCCCATCCCCGTCCCCATGTCCCTGTCCCTGTCCCCCCTGTCCCATCCCTGTCCCCCTGTCCCATCCCTGTCCTCCTGTCCCATCCCTGTCCCCATGTCCCATCCCTGTCCTCCTGTCCCATCCCTGTCCCCATGTCCCTGTCCCCATGTCCCTGTCCCTGCCCCATCCCCGTCCCCATGTCCCTGTCCCTGTCCCCCCTGTCCCATCCCTGTCCCCCTGTCCCATCCCTGTCCTCCTGTCCCATCCCTGTCCCCATGTCCCATCCCTGTCCTCCTGTCCCATCCCTGTCCCCATGTCCCTGTCCCCATGTCCCTGTCCCTGCCCCATCCCCGTCCCCATGTCCCTGTCCCTGTCCCCCCTGTCCCATCCCTGTCCCCCTGTCCCATCCCTGTCCTCCTGTCCCATCCCTGTCCCCATGTCCCATCCCTGTCCTCCTGTCCCATCCCTGTCCCCATGTCCCTGTCCCCATGTCCCTGTCCCTGCCCCATCCCCGTCCCCATGTCCCTGTCCCTGTCCCCCCTGTCCCATCCCTGTCCCCCTGTCCCATCCCTGTCCTCCTGTCCCATCCCTGTCCCCATGTCCCATCCCTGTCCTCCTGTCCCATCCCTGTCCCCATGTCCCTGTCCCCATGTCCCTGTCCCTGCCCCATCCCCGTCCCCATGTCCCTGTCCCTGTCCCCCCTGTCCCATCCCTGTCCCCCTGTCCCATCCCTGTCCTCCTGTCCCATCCCTGTCCCCATGTCCCATCCCTGTCCTCCTGTCCCATCCCTGTCCCCATGTCCCTGTCCCCATGTCCCTGTCCCTGCCCCATCCCCGTCCCCATGTCCCTGTCCCTGTCCCCCCTGTCCCATCCCTGTCCCCCTGTCCCATCCCTGTCCTCCTGTCCCATCCCTGTCCCCATGTCCCATCCCTGTCCTCCTGTCCCATCCCTGTCCCCATGTCCCTGTCCCCATGTCCCTGTCCCTGCCCCATCCCCGTCCCCATGTCCCTGTCCCTGTCCCCCCTGTCCCATCCCTGTCCCCCTGTCCCATCCCTGTCCTCCTGTCCCATCCCTGTCCCCATGTCCCATCCCTGTCCTCCTGTCCCATCCCTGTCCCCATGTCCCTGTCCCCATGTCCCTGTCCCTGCCCCATCCCCGTCCCCATGTCCCTGTCCCTGTCCCCCCTGTCCCATCCCTGTCCCCGTCCCCCCGCGTCCCACCTGCGCTGCCGGTGCTGTCCCTGTCCCTGTCCCCCTATTCCTGTGCCTGTCCCCATGTCCCTGTCCCCCTGTCCCATCCCTGTCCCCTGTCCCCGTCCCCCCGTGTCCCACCTGCTCTGCCGGTGCTGTCCCTGTCCCTGCGCGGGTCCCTGTCCCCCTGTCCCATCCCTGTCCTCCTGTCCCATCCCTGTCCCCATGTCCCCGTCCCTGTCCCCATGTCCCCCTATCCCATCCCCGTCCCAGTCCCTGTCCCATCCCTGTCCCCATGTCCCCATGTCCCCTGTCCCTGTCCCTGTCCCCCTGTCCCATCCCTGTCCCCTGTCCCTGTCCCTGTCCCCGTCCCGTCCCGTCCCGGTACCTTGTCGAGGAAGCAGAGTTTCTCCCTGCTCCGCGCGTCCAGGATCTCCACCTCGAAGAACAGCACCGGGCATTTCCGCGGCCGCCGCGCGGGGCCCCCCGCGGGCCACAGCGCCGCGAGCCCCGGGGCCACCGGGACCGCCGGGACCGCCGGGGCCAGCGGGGTGGCCGGGGGTGGCCCTGGGGTGACAGTGGAGGTGGCCCTGGGGTGGCACTGGGGTGGCACTGGAGGTGGCTCGGGGGTGGCCCTGGGGTGGCACTGGGGTGGCACTGGGGGGGGCCTTGGAGGTGGCCTAGGGGTGGCACTGGGGGTGGCCCCGTGGTGGCAGTGGAAGTGGCCCCGGGGTGGCACTGGAGGTGGCCCGGGGTGGCCCCGTGGTGGCCCTGGGCTGGCCTGGGGTGGCACTGGAGGTGGTCCCGTGGTGGCACTGGGGGTGGCTCGGGGGTGGCCCGGGGTGGCACTGGGGGTGGCACTGGAGGTGGCACTGGAGGTGGCTCGGGGGCGGTCCCAGGGGTGGCACTGAAGGTGGCTCGGGGTGGCCCCGGAGTGGCCCCGTGGTGGCACTGGAGGTGGCCGTGGGGTGGCACTGGGGGTGGCACTGCGGTGGCACTGGAGGTGACCCCGTGGCAGCCCTGGGGGTGACCCGGGGGTGGCCCTGGAGGTGTCTCGGGTGTGGCCACCGGAGGGACAGTGTCACCCGGCGGGGACAGGACAGGACAGGAGGTGAGGCCGGACCCCCCCGGTGTCCCCGCGAGCCCCGGTGGCCCGAGGTGGGGACAGAGCGGCCGCGGCCACGTGGCCCGGTGACGTCACGCGGGGACAGCGGGACCGGTCTGTCACCCCCGGGGGGGGAGGGGACACTGGGGAGGGGACACTGCCACGGGGGCAGGTGACACACA
>NW_024502459.1:6730-8021 GCF_017590055.1 Onychostruthus taczanowskii
GGACCGCCGGGGCCAGCGGGGCCAGCGGGCCGCCCTCCCGGGGAGCCACCGCCACCGCCAGCGCCATGGCGCGACACCCGATCGGGCCCGCCGCCGCTAAATATAGCCCGGGCCCTGGTGGCCCCTGGTGGCCCCGCGGTGGCACTGGGGGGGGCCTTGGAGGTGGCCCGGGGTGGCCCTGGGGTGACAGTGGAGGTGGCCCTGGGGTGGCACTGGGGTGGCACTGGAGGTGGCTCGGGGGTGGCCCTGGGGTGGCACTGGGGTGGCACTGGGGGGGGCCTTGGAGGTGGCCTAGGGGTGGCACTGGGGGTGGCCCCGTGGTGGCAGTGGAAGTGGCCCCGGGGTGGCACTGGAGGTGGCCCGGGGTGGCCCCGTGGTGGCCCTGGGCTGGCCTGGGGTGGCACTGGAGGTGGTCCCGTGGTGGCACTGGGGGTGGCTCGGGGGTGGCCCGGGGTGGCACTGGGGGGGGCACTGGAGGTGGCACTGGAGGTGGCTCGGGGGCGGTCCCAGGGGGGGCACTGAAGGTGGCTCGGGGTGGCCCCGGAGTGGCCCCGTGGTGGCACTGGAGGTGGCCCTGGGGTGGCACTGGGGGTGGCACTGCGGTGGCACTGGAGGTGACCCCGTGGCAGCCCTGGAGGTGGCCCGGGGGTGGCCCTGGAGGTGTCTCGGGTGTGGCCACCGGAGGGACAGTGTCACCCGGCGGGGACAGGACAGGACAGGAGGTGAGGCCGGACCCCCCCGGTGTCCCCGCGAGCCCCGGTGGCCCGAGGTGGGGACAGAGCGGCCGCGGCCACGTGGCCCGGTGACGTCACGCGGGGACAGCGGGACCGGTCTGTCACCCCCGGGGGGGGAGGGGACACTGGGGAGGGGACACTGCCACGGGGGGAGGGGACACTGGGGAGGGTGGCACTGCCACGGGGGGAGGGGACAGCTCCGTGGGCTACCGGGGCCGTGCCCAAGGAGCCACCCCGGGCACGGTGACAGTGGCGGTGACAGTCACGGTGACAGTGGCGCTCGGGGGGTGACAGCGGGGTCCTCCCGGTGTCACCGCGGTCCCTCAGGGCCCTGCTGCGACCGCGGGGGCGGCGGGGCCCGCCCGGGACCCTCCGTGACCTTCCAGAACCTTCCGGGACCCTCCGGGACCACCGAGAGCCCCGGGAGCCCAAGCCCCGCCCCCTTCGCTTGGGCCCCGCCTCCTTCCCTTAGACCCCGCCCCAAACTCCGCCCCGTCACCCTCAGCCATCGTGCCTTGACGCGCATGCGCACGGCGCTGCCCGCCGCGCATGCGCAC
>NW_024502459.1:8062-13231 GCF_017590055.1 Onychostruthus taczanowskii
ACACCCGGGGGATGAGGGGACACCCGGGGCTTGGGGGTGTCCTGGGGGTCACGGGGGGCTGGGCGGCCATGACAGGCGGGAGGGTGCTGGGGACACCGTGGGGACACCGTGGGGACACCGTGGGGACACAGACCGGGGTGGGGCAGGTCGGACCCCACGGGCCCGGGGGGTGTGGCAGGGCTTGGGGACACTTTGGGACACACAGGGGACACTTTGGGACAGGGACTGTGGGGCCATGGGGACTGCTGGTCACAGGGACAATGGCGTTGGGGGGGGCCTGTCCCTCTCTGTGTCCCCATGTCCCCTTGGCCACTTGTCCCCAGGTGTCCAATGGCCGTGTCCCCATGTCCCCCCGTGTCCCCATGTCCTGTCTGTCCCCGTGTCCCATGTCCTGTGTCCCCATGTCCTGTGTCCCCATGTCCCCCCCCGTTCCCAGGTCCTGCCTGTCCCCATGTTCCATGTCCCCCCGTGTCCCCCCGTGTCCCCAGCTGTGCTGTCACCCTGCTGCCCCCGGTGTCCCCTGGGGGCGGGCAGAGGCTCCGGCGATGTCACCGTGCAGGGACAGGGTCGGGGACACCGAGGCGACACGGTCACTGTGCAGGGACAGGGTCAGTGACACCGAGGCGACACGGTCACTGTGCAGGGACAGGGTCAGTGACACCGAGGCGACACGGTCACTGTGCAGGGACAGGGTCAGTGACACCGAGGCGACACGGTCACTGTGCAGGGACAGGGTCAGTGACACCGAGGCGACACGGTCACCATGCAGGGTCAGGGTCGGTGACACCGTGCAGTGACAGGGTCGGTGACACCGAGGTGACACGGTCACTGTGCAGTGACAGGGTCAGTGACACCGAGGTGACACGGTCACCATGCAGGGACAGGGTCGGTGACACCGAGGTGACACAGTCACCGTGCAGGGACAGGGTCGGTGACACCGAGGTGACACAGTCACCGTGCAGGGACAGGGTCGGTGACACCGAGGTGACACGGTGGTGTCACCGTGCAGGGACAGGGTCGGTGACACCGAGGTGACACGGTGGTGTCACCGTGCAGGGACAGGGTCGGTGACACCGAGGTGACACAGTCACCGTGCAGGGACAGGGTCGGTGTCACCGAGGTGACACAGTCACCGTGCAGGGACAGGGTCGGTGACACTGTGCAGGGACAGGGTCGGTGTCACCGAGGTGGCAGCGACAGCCCCGCAAGCCTCGGGCCCCTCCTTCCCCCGCTCCGTTCCCGTTCCCGTCCCGGTTCCTCCCGGCTGCCCCGGTTCCCCCCGTTCCATCCCCGCTCCCTCCCGTCCCCTCTCCCTCCCTCCTTCCCGATCCCCCTCCCGGGACCTCCCCCCTCCCATCCCCGTTCCCATCCCCGTTCCCATCCCCGTTCCCATCCCGTTCCCATCCCGTTCCCATCCCCGCTCCCTCCCCGCCCCCCCCCAAACCCGCCAGGGCTGAAAGGGGGAGCCCCCACCCCCGGGCCGGGGGGCTCCAACGGCCCCACCTTCACCTACACGTTCCGCGGCGACCCGCACGCCATGTTCGCCGAGTTCTTCGACGGGCGCAACCCCTTCGACACCTTCTTCGTGCAGCGCAACGGCGACGATGAGGACGGCGACGAGGCCTTCAACACCTTCCACGTGGGGGGCTTCGGCAGCGTCAGCTTCCCGCGGGGCCGGGGGGGCGACGGCCGCAAGCAGGACCCCCCGGTGCTGTACGACCTGCGCGTGTCGCTGGAGGAGATCTACAGCGGCTGCACCAAGAAGATGAAGATCTCCCACAAACGCCTGGGCCCCGACGGGAAGACGGTGAGGAACGAGGACAAGATCCTGACCATCGAGGTGAAGCGAGGCTGGAAGGAGGGCACCAAGATCACCTTCCCCAAGGAGGGCGACCAGACCCCCAACAACATCCCGGCCGACGTGGTGTTCGTGCTCAAGGACAAGCCGCACGACGTGTTCCGCCGCGACGGCTCCGACATCGTCTACCCGGCCAAGATCAGCCTGCGCCAGGTGGGCGGGGGCGGCGCGGTGCCTGGGGGGACACTGGGCTGGGTGGGACATCAAGGGGTGGGTGGGCTTGGTTGATCTTGGTGGGGACATCAAGGGCTGGGTGGGCTTGGGGGGGACATTGGGGTAGGTGGCAGTGGGGACATTGGGGCTGGGGTGGTCTTGGTGGGGACATTGGGGGTGGGTGGCAGTGGGGACCTTGAGGATGGGTTGGTCTTGGTGGGGACGTCAGGGGCTGGGTGGTCTCAGTGGGGATGTTGGAGGTGGGGTGAGCTTGGTGGGGACATCAAGACGGTGTTAGTGGGAACATTGGAGATGGGTGGTCTTGGTGGGGACGTCAGGGGATGGGTGGTCTTGGGGGGGTGTTGGAGATGGGGTGGGCTTGGGGACATCAGGGCTGGGGGGGCTTGGTGGGGATGTTGGACATGGGGTGGTCCTGGTGGGGACATCAAGGGGTGGGTGGCCTTGGTGGGGACATTTGGGTTGGTGGGCTTGATGGGGACACTGGAGATGGGGTCATCTTGGGGACATTAAGGGTTGTGTGGTCTTGCTGGGGACATCAGGGGTTGGGTGGGCTTGGTGTGGACATCAGGGGACGGCTGGGTGGGCTTGGTGGGGACATTGGAGATAGGTGGCAGTGGGGACATTGGAGATGGGGTGGGCTTGGGGGGATGTCAGATGGGGACATCAGACAGGGACACTGAGCTGGGTTGGTCTTGGTGGGGACATCAGGGGTGACGGGTGGCCATGGGGACATCGGGGGTGGCTTGGTGGCCATGGGGACATCAGGGCTGGTCTGGGTGGTGTTGGGGACACCAGGGTTGGGTTGGTGGCGCTGGGGGGACATCAACATCAGGACAGGGCTGCTCCTGGAGGGACACTGGGGCTGGTCTGGGGTGGTGGCGGTGGTGGCAGTGGTGGTGGCAGTGCTGACAGTGGTGGTGTTGGTGGTGGTGTTGGTGGCAGTGGTGACAGTGGTGTTGGTGGTGGCAGTGGTGGCAGTGGTGGCAGTGGTGGTGGCAGTGGTGGCAGTGGTGGCAGTGGTGTTGGTGGCAGTGATGGTGGTGGCAGTGGTGGCGGTGGTGGCAGTGGCCAGCCTCGGTGGGGACAGCGGGGCCCTTGGTCTGGATGGGGACATTGTGGGTGGGCTGGTCTTGGTGGAGACATCGGGGGGACGTCACAGGCGGGTCAGCTTGGGTGGGGGGACACAGTGGGGGGGTCACTCTGGGGGGTGGCAGGACACGATGGATGGCGGGGGGTCACTGTGGGTCACTCTGGGGTCACTTTGGGTCACTCTGGGGTCACTTTGGGTCACTGTGGGGTCACTCAGGGGTCACTGTGGGGTCACTTTGGGTCACTCTGGGGTCACTTTGGGTCACTGTGGGGTCACTCAGGGGTCACTGTGGGGTCACTTTGGGTCACTCTGGGGTCACTTTGGGTCACTCTGGGGTCACTCAGGGGTCACTCTGGGTGGTGGGGCCATGCTGGGGGTGCCCCTTGGCCCAGCACTGACCTGGCCACCCTGTCCCTGACCTGTCCCGTGTCCCCGTCACTGACCTGTCCATGTGTCCCCTGTCCCCATGTCCCCTGTCCCAATGTCCCCGTGTCCCTGACACACAGACCTGTCCCATGTCCCTTGTCCCTGACGTGTCCCCGTGTCCCCGTGTCCCTGACGTGTCCCCGTGTCCCCAGGCTCTGTGTGGCTGCACGGTGACCGTCCCCACGCTGGACGGCCGCTCCATCCCCATGGTGTTCCAGGACGTGCTCAAGCCGGGGGTCAAGCGCCGCGTGCCGGGGGAGGGGCTGCCCTTCCCCCGCTCCCCCGAGCAGCGCGGCGACCTCGTCATCGAGTTCGAGGTCAAGTTCCCCGACAGGATCCCCCCGGCCTCCAAACCCCTCCTGGAGCAGATCCTGCCCCCCTAGGGCCCCCCAAAACCCGCCCGGGGGCCGCGGACTCGGGGGAGACCCCCTGGAACACCCTCCTCGGGGGGGTTTTGGGGTGTCCCTGCCATCCGGGGGGTTTTGGGGTCACCCTGCCTGTCTCAGGGGGTTTTGGGGTGTCCCTGTGCCCGGTCTCAGAGCTCCGAGGGGTTTTGGGGTCACCCCGCTGTCCCGGGGGCTTTTGGGGTCACCCTGCCTGTCTCAGGGGGTTTTGGGGTGTTCCTGTCCCCGATCTCGGAGCTCCGAGGGGTTTTGGGGTCACCCTGCTCTCCTGGGGGATTTTGGGGTGTCCCTGTGCCCAGTCTCGGAGCTCTGAGAGGTTTTGGGGTCACCCCGCCGTCCCGGGGGATTTTGAGGTGTCCTTGACCCCTCCCATTTTGGGGGTCCCGGAGGGTTTTGGGGTGTCCCTGTCTCCGATCTCGGAGCTCCGAGGGGTTTTGGGGTCACCCACCTGTCCCGGGGGGTTTTGGGGTCACCCCGCTATCTCAGGGGGTTTTGGGGTGTCCTTGTCCCCAGTCTCGGAGCTCCGAGGGGTTTTGGGGTCACCCCGCTATCTCAGGGGGTTTGGGGTCACTCCCCTGTCCCGGGGGTTTTGGGGTCACCCACCTGTCCCGGGGGGTTTTGGGGTCACTCCCCTGTCCCGGGGGGTTTTGGGGTCACCCCGCTATCTCAGGGGGTTTGGGGTCACTCCCCTGTCCCGGAGGGTTTTGGGGTCACCTCCCTGTCCCGGGGGTTTTGGGGTCACTCCCCTGCCCCGGGGGTTTTGGGGTGTCCCCCCCCCAGCGCGGAGCTCGGGGTGATCTTTGTGCTGCGCTTTTGGGGGGTCCCGAGGGGGCTTTCAGGGTCTTGGGGTGTCCTTGTCCCCCCATTTTGGGGGTCTTGGGGGTCTCCAGGTTCCCCTCTCCCCCAAATTTGGGGTCTTGGGGTCTTCTGGTGTCCTTGTCCCCCCAATTTTGGGGGTCTTCAGGTGTCCTTGTCCCCCCAATTTTGGGGGTCTTCAGGTGTCCTTGTCCCCCCAATTTTGGGGGTCTTGGGGGTCCCCGGGCGTCCTCAACATCCCCCCCCATTTTGGGGGTCTTTGGGTGTCTCTGTCCCCCCCATTTTGGGGGTCCCCGGGTCCTTGCCCCCCCCCATTTTGGGGTCCCCACATCCCCTCCCCCCCTTTTTGGGGTTCCCCCCCCTTCATCCTTCATGGGGGGGGTCCCAAACCAGGGGGGTCC
>NW_024502459.1:13594-18491 GCF_017590055.1 Onychostruthus taczanowskii
GGGCGTTTGGGGTGGGGGGCGCAGAGGGTTTTCTCTCCCCCTCCCCAAAATTACACAGGGACCCCCCCCATGGTGTGCGGACCCCCAAAGAGGGGCTGAGCACCCCCAAAATGGGGTCTGGGACCCCAAATCGGGTCTGGGACCCCTCCCCAAATGGGGTCTGGGACCCCAAATCGGGTCTGGGACCCCTCCCCAAATGGGGTCTGGGACCCCTCCCCAAATGGGGATTGGGACCCCAAAATGCGGTCTGGGACCCCTCCCCAAATGGGGATTGGGACCCCAAATCGGGTCTGGGACCCCTCCCCAAGTGGGGTCTGGGACCCCAAAATGGGGTTTGGGACCCCTCCCCAAATGGGGATTGGGACCCCAAATCATGTCTGGGACCCCTCCCAAATGGGGTCTGTGCCCCTATTTCGGGTCTGGGACCCCTTCCCAAATTGGGTCTGGGACCCCAAATCGGGTCTGGGACCCCTCCCCAAACGGGGTTTGGGACCCCCTCCCAAATGGGGTCTGCGATCCCAAATCGGGTCTGGGACCCCCAATCGGGTCTGGGACCCCTCCCCAATTCCCCCCCGGGTTCTGTTCCCGCCCCCTCCCCAAATGGGGTCTGGGGGTCCTTTCCCCCTCCAGGGGTCCCTCTGGACCCCTCCCCAATGCCCCCTCCCGGTTTTTGTTCCCGCCCCCTCCCCAAATGGGGTTTGGGACCCCAAATCATGTCTGGGACCCCTCCCCAAATGGGGTCTGTGCCCTCTTTGGGGTCTGTCCCCGCCCCCTCCCCAAATGGGTGTGCACAGGCACCTGTGTGTGCAGGTGTGTCCCGGCTATGTACAGGTGTGCCCAGGTGTGCTCAGGTGTGTACAGGTGTGTGCCAGGTGTGCCCCAGCTATGCACAGGCTTGTCCCAGGTGTGTGCCAGGGGTGCCCAGGTGTGTAAGGGCTGTATGACAGGTGTGCTCAGGTGTGCACAATGTGTCCCAGGTCTCCAAGGTGTGCTCCAGGTGTGCCCCAGGTGTACACAGGTGTGTACAATGTGTCCCAGGTGTGCCCAGGTGTGAACTGGTGTGCCCCAGGTGTGTAAGGACTGCATCACAGGCGTGCCCAGGTGTGTCCCACGTGTGCCCAGGTGTGTACAATGTGTCCCAGGTGTGTAAGGGCGGTATCCCAGGTGTGCTCAGGTGTGCACAGGTCTGCCCAGGTGAGTCCCAGGAGTGTACAGTGTGTCTCAGGTGTGTAAGTGTTGCATGGCAGGTGTGCTCAGGTGTGCCCAGGTGTACACAGGAGTGTACAGTGTGTCCCAGGTGTGTAAGGGCGGTATCCCAGGTGTGCTCAGGTGTGCACAGGTGTATACAGGTGTGCACAATGTGTCCCAGGTCTCCAAGGTGTGCTCCAGGTGTACACAGGAGTGAACAGTGTGTCCCAGGTGTGTAAGGGCAGTATCCCAGGTGTGCCCAGGTGTGTAAGGGTTGCATGACAGGTGTCCCAGGTGTGTCCAAAGTGTGCTCCAGGTGTGCACTGGTGTGTCCCACGTGTGCACAATGTGTCCCAGGTCTCCAAGGTGTGCTCCAGGTGTACACAGGAGTGAACAGTGTGTCCCAGGTGTGTAAGGGCAGTATCCCAGGTGTGCCCAGGTGTGTAAGGGTTGCATGACAGGTGTCCCAGGTGTGTCCAAAGTGTGCTCCAGGTGTGCTCTGGTGTGTCCCACGTGTGCCCAGGTGTGCACAATGTGTCCCAGGTCTCCAAGGCGTGCTCCAGGTGTGCCCCAGGTGTACACAGGTGTGTACAATGTGTCCCAGGTGTGTAAGGGCTGTATAACAGGTGTGCCCGGGGTGCATCCCAGGTGTACAATGTGTCTCAGGTGTGCCCAGATGTGTCCCAGGTATGCCCAGGTGTACACAGGTGTGTACAATGTGTCCCAGGTGTGTAAGGGCTGTATAACAGGTGTGCCCGGGGTGCATCCCAGGTGTACAATGTGTCTCAGGTGTGCCCAGATGTGTCCCAGGTATGCCCAGGTGTACACAGGTGTGTACAATGTGTCTCAGGTGTCCAGGTGTGCACAGATGTGCTCCAGGTGTGCAAGGGCTGTATAACAGGTGTGCTCCAGGTGTGCAAGGGCTGTATAACAGGTGTGCCCGGGGTGCATCCCAGGTGTACAATGTGTCTCAGGTGTGCCCAGATGTGTCCCAGGTATGCCCAGGTGTACACAGGTGTGTACAATGTGTCCCAGGTGTGTAAGGGCTGTATAACAGGTGTGCCCGGGGTGCATCCCAGGTGTACAATGTGTCTCAGGTGTGCCCAGATGTGTCCCAGGTATGCCCAGGTGTACACAGGTGTGTACAATGTGTCTCAGGTGTCCAGGTGTGCACAGATGTGCTCTAGGTGTGCAAGGGCTGTATAACACGTGTGCTCCAGGTGTGTCCCAGGTGTGCACAGGTGTGTACAATGTGTCTCAGGTGTCCAGGTGTGCACAGATGTGCTCTAGGTGTGCAAGGGCTGTATAACAGGTGTGCTCCAGGTGTGTGCCCAGGTGTGCCAGGTGTAGCAAGTGTATTCCAGGTGTGTCCAGGTGCATCTCAGTATGCTCAGGTGTGCCCAGGTATGCTCAGGTGTATCCCAGGTGTGTCCCACGTGTGCCCAGGTGTGTAAGGGCAGTATCTCAGGTGTGCACTGGTGTGTCCCACATGTGCCCAGGTGTGTACAATGTGTCTCAGGTGTGTAAGGGCTGTATAACAGGTGTCCCCAGGTGTATCCCAGCTGTGTCCCAGGTGTCCCCAGGCATGTCCAGGTGTGCCAGGTGTATCCCAGGTATGCCCAGGTGTGTCCCAGCTGTCCCCAGATGTGTCCCCAGGTGTGTCCCAGCTGTCCCCAGGTGTGTCCCAGCTGTCCCCAGGTGTGTCCCAGGTGTCCCCAGGTGTGCCCCCCAGGTGTCACTCACTGCCCATCGATGACACGGTGACAGCAGCTGCAAATGATGTACCTCAGGGGTTGGGGCTGTGTCCCCCCAGGTGTCCCAGGTGTCCCCAGGTCTCACCAGGTATCTCTCCGAGGACATGTGCCAGGTGTAGCAAGTGTATTCCAGGTGTGTCCAGGTGCATCTCAGTATGCTCAGGTGTGCCCAGGTATGCTCAGGTGTATCCCAGGTGTGTCCCACGTGTGCCCAGGTGTGTAAGGGCAGTATCTCAGGTGTGCACTGGTGTGTCCCACATGTGCCCAGGTGTGTACAATGTGTCTCAGGTGTGTAAGGGCTGTATAACAGGTGTGCCCAGGTGTATCCCAGCTGTGTCCCAGGCATGTCCAGGTGTGCCAGGTGTATCCCAGGTGTGCCCAGGTGCGTCCCAGATGTGTCCCCAGGTGTGCCAGGTGTCTCATGTGTGTCCCAGCTATCCGAGGTGTATCCCAGGTGTGTCCCAGCTGTCCCAGATGTGTCCCCAGGTGTGCCAGGTGTGTCCCAGCTGTCCCCAGGTATGCCCAGGTGTGCCCCGGGTATGCCCAGGTGTGCTGCAGCTGTCCCCAGGTGTGTCCCCAGGCATGTCCAGGTGTGTCCCCAGGTGTCCCAGGTGTGCCAGGTGTCTCATGTGTGTCCCAGCTATCCCAGGTGTGTCCCAGCTGTCCCCAGGTGTGTCCCAGGTGTGTCCCAGCTGTCCCCCAGGTGTCCCAGCTGTCCCCAGCTTCCAGCAGATTTTGGGGGGGCGGGGAGTTCCAGCTTGAGAGGGGGTCCCAAAAATATGGGGGGGAGCACCCCAGGCCACTTTGGGGGGTCCCCCAAAGATTTGGGGGGTACCCAGATGAGGGGGGGGCAGAGGGAATTTTGGGGGGCTCCCCAGGGGGGGCTCAGGGCACTTTGGGGGTCCAGATTTTTGGGGGGGGTTCGCCCCAATTATGGGGGACCCCCACCCAGGGTGATCATTGCAAGGGGTCCCCAATTTTGGGGGGGTCCCGGGGGGTTTTAGGGGGTCCCCAATGGCAGAGGCCCAGGGGGGTTTTGGGGGTCCCAGGTGGTTTTTTGGGGGTCCCAGCGAGTTTTGCATTGTCTCGGGTTTTTGGGGGGTCCCAGTGGTTTTTAGGGGGGGGTCCCAGCAGTTTTTGGGGTCCCGGGGTTTTGAGGTCCCAGAGATTTTTGGGGTCCCAGGGTTTTGGGGTTCCCATCAGGGGGTGTCCCGGGGTTTTGGGGGTTCCAGCGGTTTTTGGGGTCCCAGGGTTTTGGGGTCCCAGCAATTTTTGGGGTCCCAGTGGTTTTTGGGGGTCCCAGTAGGTTCTGGGGTCCCCGTGGTTTTGGGGTCCCCATCAGGAGGTGTTCCAAGGTTTTGGGGTCCCAGTGGTTTTGGGGGTCCCAGGTGGTTCTGGGGTCCCAGTGGTTTTGAGGTCCCAATGGTTTTTGGGGTCCTGGATTTTGGGGTCCCAATGGTTTTTGGGGTCCCCATCAGAGGTGTCCCGGGGTTCTGGGGTGTCCCGGTGTTTTGGGGTCCCCATGGGGGCGTCCCGGGGTTCTGGGGTGTCCTGGTGTTTTGGGGTCCCAGTGGTTTTTGGGGGTCCCAGGAGGTTCTGGGGTCCCCGTGGTTTTGGGGTCCCCATGGTGGTGTCCTGGGGTCCCGGGGTTTTGGGGTGTCCCAGGTTCTGGGGTGTCCCGGGGTTTTGGGGTCCCCATGGGGGTGTCCCGGTTTTTGGGGTGTCCCGGGTTCTGGGGTGTCCCGGGGTTTTGGGGTCCCCATGGGGGTGTCCCGGTTTTCGGGGTGTCCCGGGTTCTGGGGTGGTTTTGGGGGGCTCAGCAGCGCCCCGCCTTGGCGTCGCCGATGGCGCCCCAGACGTCGAACACGAACTCGTCGGGGAAGGCGAAGTCGCCGAGCTGCGCGTCCAGAGCCTCGGCCAGCGCGTCGGGGTCGCGCGCGTCGCGGCCCAGCTCC
>NW_024502460.1:0-626 GCF_017590055.1 Onychostruthus taczanowskii
ATAGAAAATAATTAAAATATGTATGAAATTTATGATAAAAATAGGTGAGTATATGAAATATAGGAAATGGAAAATATGGAAAACATTTAAAATTGATATATGTAAGTACGTAAAATAGATATAGAAAATGGAAAATATAGAAAATAATTAAAATATGTATGAGGTGTATGATAAAAATAGGTGAATATATGAAATATAGGAAATGGAAAATATGGAAAACATTTAAAATTGATATATGTAAGTACGTAAAATAGATACATTTGTTAAAAATAGATAAATATAATTAACAATATTTATATTACATCATATATATAATATATATCATTTATCTATTTAAATTTATTTAAATAATAGAAATATATTTAAATATACTATATAAATAATATATATGTAACAACATATATAATATACATGATATAAATTAAATGTATAATATATAGTTTATACATATGAATTTATATTATGGCCAGTCAGTCACTGGTGGTCACTCCCAAGGTCAGTGGTCACTCAGTGGTCAGTGGTCACTCTCAGTGGTCAGTTGGTCAGTGGTCAGTCAGTGGTCAGTCAGTGGTCAGTCACTGGTCGCTGTGGTCACTCTCGGTCAGTTGGTCAGTGGTCAGTTGGTC
>NW_024502461.1:0-630 GCF_017590055.1 Onychostruthus taczanowskii
TGGGGCACTCCCAGGTGGGAGGGTCTGTCCCACCCCCTGGAAATAGGGAAAAACCGGCGTGTTTGGGGCACAGGGACACTCCCTGAGCTGGACTCTTCACACAAGTGATTCCAGCTTGGTTTGTTACTGACAGACCTTGGTGTGCTCTGAACCAACACCTTTCTCAGGTAGGTCAATGGGGAGTCATTTCTGGTGAACCAAGACACTTCCCTGCTCTCTTGATCCTTCCTGGGTCAGTGCTGCACAGGGATGGGGAGTGGGCCTAGTGAGAATCCTGGGAATTATCTGGAGTCGATCTGGAGAACAATGGATGCTTGCAAGCGGAGCTGGGAAGACTTTCCTGACTGCAGGGGATTGTGCAGGGTGTTTGGGCAGCAAGCTTTGGGCTGGCTTGGAGAATGGACAGCATTGGATAAGACTTCATTTAGCTTGGCCTCTCCAGACACAAAGATTCCCCTAAATCCTCGACCCTGCTTTGCTTCTTGGTGTGTTCCCTCTGCAGCCCTGAGAAGACCCAGGAGAGGCATCAGCCATGCGCATCCTCTACCTGCTCTTCCCCTTGCTCCTCCTGCTGGTCCACAGTGCTGCAGGTGAGAGGGACAGAGGGGAGATGGCTGAGGTGGGAGCCCC
>NW_024502462.1:0-626 GCF_017590055.1 Onychostruthus taczanowskii
ATATTATCATACTCATGGATACACATGCTCAAGGATCAATACCTCACCATATTTGGTGCTCCAAATACAAAGCAGCAAAGAAGGTCAATCCCAGCCAAGAATAATTAGGAGCAGGAAATAGTGGGTAGGGACGTTTGAAGATCATCCAGATCAACCCCCTCAGTATGAGGATGAACATCTTTCACTAGATCAGCTTGGTCAAAGCCCCACCTAACATGGCCATGATCACTTCCAAGAATGGGGCATCCACAACTCTGGGCAACCTGCACCAGTTTCTCACCACTCTCATAAACTCTCATAAGAGAAAATGTCTTGCTTATATCCAGTTTCTATCTACTCCCTTTCAGTTTAAAATTATTGCCCCTTGTCCTAAAGGGTACTAAAGGCTTTGGTAAAAAGTCCTTGCCCATCTTTTTTACAAGGCCCCTTTATAAACTGGAAAGCTACAATAAGGTCTCCTCAGAACCATCTTGTCTCCTGGTGGAACAACCGCAAACCTCTCAGCCTGTCCTTATGTGGATGGTGTTACAGCCCTCTGACCATTACCAGGGCTCTTCTCAAAATTCATTCCAAGGTTCAAGTCTTTCTTCAAGTGGCTGACCCAGAACTGAATGTAGGACTGCAGG
>NW_024502463.1:0-626 GCF_017590055.1 Onychostruthus taczanowskii
GAGGAACTGGAATTCCCAAGAATTGGAGGAACTGGAATTCCCAAGGATCAGAGGAACTGGAATTCCCAAGGATCAAAGAAGCTGAAATTCCCAAGGCTTGGAGAAGACAGAATTCCCAAGGAATGGAGGAACTGGAATTCCCAAGTGTTGGAGGAGCTGGAATTCCCAAGGATTGGAGCTGGAATTCCCAAAAATCGGAGGAACTGGAATGCCCAAGGACTAGAAGAACTGGAATTCCCAAGGGTTGGAGGAGATGGAATTCCCAAGGGTTGGAGGAGGAATTCCCAAGGCTTGAAGACAGAATTCCCAAGGAATGGAGGAACTGGAATTCCCACTGGTTGGAGCTGGAATTCCCAAAGTTTGGAGGAACTGGAATTCCCGAGGGAAGAACCTGCAGGAATTCCCCCGACCCGAAATGCCCCGCCCCCAAATTCCCAAAATCCCACAAAAACCCCGCCCGGATCCCCCACGGGTGCCACCACTCTCCTTTATTTGGGGACCCGCCCCGGAATTCCCAAAAAAATGAAGGCACGGAGACACCTGGAGACCACCCAGGGCCTGGTGGGAATTGTGGGGTGGCACCAGGTGACACCGGGTGACAAAGGGGGCGTGGCAAAGGGGGCGTG
>NW_024502464.1:0-626 GCF_017590055.1 Onychostruthus taczanowskii
AAAAATCCCTAAAAAGTTCCCCAAATCATTAAAAAAAATCCTCAAAATTCTCCCAAAAAATTAAAAAAAAAATCCCCCGAAAATTCCCCAGAAATTCCCAAAAAACTCCCAAAAATTCACAAACGTTCCCTCAAAAATCCCCAGAAATTCCCTGAATGTTCCACAAAAATTCCCCTCAAATTCCCCCAAAAAAGTCCCCAAAATTAAAAAAAAAAATCCCAAAAAATCCCCTAAAAATCCCCCAAAACATTCCCCAGAAATCCCAAAAAAATCCCCAAAAAATTCCCCCAAAATCCCAGAAAACTCTTGAAAAATTGCAAAAAATCCCCTAAAAATTCAACAAAAAATCCCCAGAAATTCCCAAAATATTCCCCAAAAATTCCCCCAAAAATTAAAAAAAACCCAAAACCCCAAAAAATCCCCAAACTCCCCCCAAAGCTCCCCCAAAAGTCCCCAAAAATTCCCCCAAAATTCCTGAAAAAAAATCCCAAGACTGGGAATTTTGAGGGAATTTTTTTTTTTTAATTTTTGGGGGAATTTTTTGGGAATTTTTTGGGATTTTTGGAGAATTTTTAAAGGGACTTTTATTTGAATTTGGGATTTTTTTTTTGTAATTTTTGAGGGAA
>NW_024502465.1:0-626 GCF_017590055.1 Onychostruthus taczanowskii
CCCTCGGTGTCCCCTCGGTGTCCCCGCCATGCCCCCGCAGCTGCACGTGGCCGCTGCCAACGGGTACCGCGCGGCGGCCGAGCTGCTGCTGGAGCACCGCGCCCGCCCCGACGCCCGCGACGCCGACGGCTGGCAGCCGCTGCACGCCGCGGCCTGCTGGGGACAGGTGTGTCACCGCCCTGGGGACACCCCCCCGTCCCCCCTTTGTCCCTTTTCCCGACCCTTTTTTGTCCCCTTGCAGGTGCAGCTGGCCGAGCTGCTGGTGGCTCACGGCGCCGACCTCGGCGCCAAGGCGCTGCTGGACGAGACTCCCCTGGGTGGGTTCGGCGGCGCCGCGGCGGCGTTTCGGCGGCGTTTCGGCGGCGCCGCGGCGGCCGTTGGTGACGGCGCTGTCGTCCCAGATGTGTGCGGGGACGAGGAGGTGAGGGCCAAGCTGCTGGAGCTGAAGCACAAGCGGGCGGCCGTGCTGAAATCCCAGGAGAAGCACAAATCCCTGCTGCAGAGGAGAACGTCCAGCGCCGGCAGCCGCGGGTGAGAGGGACGCGTGTGTCACCTCCCCCGGCTTGGGGACGGCGCTGGGGGACACCGGGAGGGGGCTGGGGTGACACTGTGGGGCACTGAGAGGG
>NW_024502466.1:0-626 GCF_017590055.1 Onychostruthus taczanowskii
CGGGGGGGGGTCCCCCCAAATTCTCCCCCTGGGACCCCCAAAATCTCCCCCAAACCCCCGCGCTCGCGCATCCCGCTAAGCTTGTCCCCTCGCAGCCGCCGTCGCCCGTCCCTCTCGCGCTCCGCCCGTTACTTTGTCCTCGCGCGGCCGCCGTCGCCGCGCCCCTCCCCTTTCCCCACCTCGCCCTCCCATTGGCCGCCCGCCGCGCGCCGACCGGAAGCGGCTCCGTGAGGGGAAAGGCAGCGCCGCCGCCATCTTGGGCCCCCCCGCACCATCAGCCTCTCCTGTCGCGACAATCGCGACCCGGGGGCGGCCCCCGCCATGGCGGCCAACCTGGGCGACCAGCGCGACTGGTGAGGGCCGCTCGGGGCCGGGCGCGGGCGGCGGCGGGGCCGCTGGGCGCCATTTCCCCGCCGCTCCCGCTCCGCTGCCGTTGCTCCCTCAGGGCCGCCCCGTTCGCGCTCGCTCCCGGCGCCGCTCCCGGCGCTCCCGGAGCTCCGGGCCCCGCTCGGGAGGAGCCGCCGGCGCCCCCCGAGAACCCCGAGTGGGAGAAGGCGCGGCAGGCCCTGGCCAGCATCAGCAAAGCGGCGGCGGGCGGCGCCAAGGCGGCGGCGGGCGGCGGGCAG
>NW_024502467.1:0-626 GCF_017590055.1 Onychostruthus taczanowskii
CGGGGCCACCCGGGGGGGCGGGGTTAACCCAGGGGTGTGGTCTAACCCAGGGTGTGGTCAAACGGGGGGTGGGGTTTAGCTTTGGGTCACGCCCCATTGGTCACGCCTGGGGCGTGGCTTTTTTGGGTGGGGCTGGGGGCGTGGCTATGCTAATGAACTGGGAAGGGCGTGGCCAGCCGGGGGTGGAGCTGAGAGGGGGGACACGCCCTCTTCACCCCAAGGGAAAAATGGGTTTGTGGGCGTGGCCATGTGTTTGGGCGGGGCTGTGGGCGTGGTTTCCCTCTGTGAGGTGTGGCCATGCTAATGAGCAGGTTGGGGAGGGCGTGGCCAGGCCATATAAGGCAATTACGGCGCCTTTTGGCCACTAGGAGGCGCTGTGGGGGTCCAGGCTTGGGCGTGGCCGAGGGGGCGTGGCCTCGCCCTTTGAGGACCCCAATGCCAAGCCCCGCCCACCGTCCCCTCCCCCCCCAGGAGCGCGTGGACCCCGCGGCCGCCCAGAACCCCGACCTGCACCTGAACCGGGCCGCGGTGAGGGCGGGGCCAGGGGGGCGGGGCCTGAGTGGGTGAGGCCGGGGTGGGGCTCCAGTTCCTCCCAGTCACCCCCAATCCCCTCCCAGTACAAACCA
>NW_024502468.1:0-626 GCF_017590055.1 Onychostruthus taczanowskii
GAGATCCCAAATCCCAAAAAATTGGGGAGCCACATGTGGGGTGACCCCGAAATTTGGGATCCCAATTTGGGAGAACCCCAAAATTTGGGATCCCAAATCCCCCGAAAGGGGGGATCCCAAATCCACCGGGGATCCTAAAAAATCGGGGACCCAGACATGGGGTGACCCCCAAAATTTGGGATCCCATTTTGGGGGAAACCTCAATAAGGGGATCCCCCCAAAAAGAGAGACCCTCAATATTAAGGGGATCCCAAAAGTGAGACCCCCCCCCCCCAAATTTGTGGTGATTTCGATGGGGTGACCCCGAAATTTGGGATCTTGACATGGGGTGACCCCAAATGGGGAGTGGGACCCTAAAATTGGGGACCCCAATATCAGGGGAGTCCCCAATTTGGGGGGGATCCCACCATGAGGGGGACCCTGACACGAGGGGGGGTCCAAGGCACGGTGCACCCCAAAATAGGGGGGGTGCAATGCACAGGAGACCCCAACACGGGGGGGACCCCAAAACGGGGAGACCCCAAAACAAGGGGAGGACCCCAAAACAAACGGGGAGACCCCAAAACAAGGGGGGTGCAATGCACAGGGGACCCCAAAAGGGGGAGACCCCAAAACGGGGAGACCCC
>NW_024502469.1:0-626 GCF_017590055.1 Onychostruthus taczanowskii
GGCCACCTCACATCATCCCTGGGTCACCAGGGCCACCCCAGAGCCCATTTTTGGAGGATTCGATCCACCCCAAATCCATTTTTGAGGGACTTGGCCAAACCCAAACCAATTCTTGAGGGATCTGGACAGACCCAAACCAATTCTTGAGGGATCTGGACGAACCCAAACCAATTCTTGAGGGATCTGGACAGACCCAAACCAATTCTTGAGGGATCTGGACGAACCCAAACCAATTCTTGAGGGATCTGGACAGACCCAAACCAATTCTTGAGGGATCTGGTCAGACCCAAACCAATTCTTGAGGGATTTGGTCAGACCCAAACCAATTCTTGAGGGATCTGGTCAGACCCAAACCAATTCTTGAGGGATTTGGTCAGACCCAAACCAATTCTTGAGGGATCTGGTCAGACCCAAACCAATTCTTGAGGGATTTGGTCAAACCCCAAACCCATTTTTGAAGGATTTGGTCAAACCCAACCCATTTTTGAAGGATTTAGTCAAACCCAACCCATTTTTGAGGAGTTTGATCCATCCCAAACCCATCTTTCTTGGATTTGGTTCTACCACAAACTCGTCTTCGAGGGACTTGGCCAAACTCAAACCCATTTTTGAGGGATTTCCTCAAA
>NW_024502470.1:0-891 GCF_017590055.1 Onychostruthus taczanowskii
CAGGGGATGGGGACAGACAGACACACAGGTGACATGGAAAGGTGACATTGACAGCTGGTCATGGACAGGTGACAGGGACAAGTGACACGGACAGGTGACACGGGGACAGGTGACACGGGGACAGGTGACACAGGGACAGGGGATGGGGACAGGGACAGGGACAGGGGACAATGACAGGGACAGGGGACAGGGGATGGGGACAGGGGACAGACAGATACAGGGACAGATGAGATGGACAGGTGGACACACGGACAGGTGACATTGACAGATGGTCATGGACAGGTGACAAGGACAGGTGACATGGCGGACAGACACATGGACAGGTGACACAGAGGTGACACAGACACATGGACAGACAGATACACGGACAGGTGACACGGGGACAGGTGACGGGGACAGGTGACACGGAGAGCCAGTGACCCCCCCCCATTGTCACCCAGGGGTGTCCCCAAAGCCTGTCCCCGCGTGTGTCCCCTCCCCCAGGCTCCTTCTCGCCTGCTTTGGACAAAATCCCATTTATTTGGGCTCCAAAAGTCACAACTGGCCCCAAAATTGGGGAGACCCCCAAAACTGGGGGGTCCTGGTGGTCCCCAATGTGGGGAGGGGTCCTGAGCCCCGAATTTGGGGGGGGTTGGGGACCCCCCATCCCCTGTGGGGGTGACGTCATTACTGCAGGAGGGGGCGCGCCTGGGTTAGGGGGGGTCACGGAGGGGAGACCCCCCCTCAAAAAGGGGAACCCCGGCCCCCCCCCGCCCCCACGACCCCCACAATTTGGGGGGGGTTGGGGACCCCCCATCCCCTGTGGGGGTGACGTCATTACTGCAGGAGGGGGCGCGCCTGGGTTAGGGGGGGTCACGGAGGGGAGACCCCCCCTCAAAAAGGGGAACCCCG
>NW_024502470.1:2194-11123 GCF_017590055.1 Onychostruthus taczanowskii
AGTTCCTAGACAAAAGCATTGCTGTCTAAAAGGATCACTGTCTTTGACCAAGTTTTTGATCACTGTCTTAAACAATTTGGAGTAAAGCTGCTTCACATTATATAGTTGTTCAGGCTAGTGTTACACCCTCAAGTGGAGAGTTACCCCATAAGATTTTGAATAACAATAGAGTGAGTGCTTTGACTGTAACATTTTAGTCCTGCATTCTGAAGTTAAACACTCTGGTCAGTGAATGTGATGCCTGTACATCTCATCCATCCCAAGGTGACCTGCCTCTGTTAGGCCTCCAGCTAGTCCTTGAATCGTGAGCCGAAATCTGAATATTAAAGAAAGAGAAAGAAAAATAAAGTGGCAATTAACTTACAACATGAGGATATAGGGACGCTGATAGCCAGAATTATCCAGGCAATGTCCATCTTGCTGAGACAGATGGTTGCTCTGTGCTGGGGTTTGTCCCCCTCGGTGACATGGGAGATGTTTCCTTGCACACCTGGTTTCCAGGTCCCGGCAGGAACCAGTCTGTTCAGGAAGTTCCCGGTGGCGGTGGAGCCAGCTGTGGAGGTGGAGCTGGACAACCTGGTGGCAGGCACTGAGGAGAGAGCACTGCCCAGCGACGTGGCATTGGTCACCGCGCCGTGCTGCGTTGGAGTGAGTCCCTCGGGGTCTCCCGCTGACGGGGACGAGATGCTGACGTCAAAACTGGTCTGAACGGAGTGACCAGCTGCTGCTGTAGCAGATCCAGAGCCAGCAAACAGAGGGACATTTGTACTGAGATTCAAGGTTACCCAAGAGTTGTTTTTGCTCAGCATATCCCACATGCCATAGCGGGTGGGTTTAAAAGGCACCGACACTGCTTCAGGATCAGTTGATGGTCCAGCAGTTGTGGTGGCAAAATCTGCCTCCTGCACTACTACTTCGGTCCCATCCCCTCGCTCTGCTTCCCTAAGGCTTCCCGAGGTGTTGCGATGGGGAGAAGGGTCTGAGTGTGTAGTTCTTGCCAGCCCCATTCCATTTGGATCGCTGGATGCTGTGGTCTGGGACTGAAACGGGTGGTCTGTGAAAGGGCTCCTCAGGGTAGGGAAGGGAGAGTGCAGGGTCGTCTTTAGGTAAGGCTCTGTCGACTCTGAGAAGTTGCCTTTGAAAACCTGGAATATTTTCCCCTTGGGGCGAGACTGTCCTGAGTACAAAGCACTCTGGTTGTACAAATGGTAAGTTTCCTTCTCGCCGATGCGAGGGCCACTCTCTTGCTCTTGCCCGGTGGAAGGGGCTTTCTCCACCAGGCTGATGGGGTGGGACATGGCTTGAGCAGACGTGGGAAGGGGCTCTGCCGTGTGGTGGTCTTTGTGGTGAGGTGTTGTTCCCATGGCTGTGGTTTTTTTGGGGGGGTTTTGGGTTTTTTTTGGGTTGTTTTGGGGTGTTTTAGGGGGGTTTGGAGGTTTTTTTGGGGGGGGTCTTTGGGGTTTTTTTGGGGGGGATCTTTGGGGTTTTTTTGGTGGGGGGAGTTGGGGTTGATTTGGGGACAGCATGGCTTGTGTATTTGGCAGGAAGGAATACCTTCCATGTTCTGCAGAAGGACAGAAGAGTTAACATCCAACTTTGTCTGCTTCTCTGAAAAGTAGGAAGAGAAAGACAAATCTGCGGGAGCTGTGGTGACCCCATGGCCATGAGAGTGATGAGCAAGATTACAGTTTTTTTTTTTTGGTTTTTTTGGGGTGTTTTAGGGGGGTTTGGAGGTTTTTTTGGGGGGGATCTTTGGTGTTTTTTTGGGGTTGTTTTTTGGGGGGTTTTTGGGTTTTTTTGGGGGTGTTTTGGGGTCCTGAGCCCCTCTCCCCGGCCAGACGCGTTCCCGGGCAGCGAGCCCCGCGTGCTGGGGCTGGCCATGGTCCCCGGGCACCACATCGTGTCCATCGAGGTGGAGCCCCCCTACCCCTGAGGGACCCCCGCGGCGCCCCAGGAGCAGCCAGGGACCCCGAAACACCGGGTGGACCCCGAAACACCTGAGAGACCCCAGAAACACCGGATGGACCCCAAAAATAACTGAGAGACCCCAAAAACACCAGAGAGACCCCAAAAACACCGGATGGACCCCAAAAACAACTGATGGACCCCTGGATGGACCCCAAAAACCCCTGAGAGACACCAGAAACAACTGAAAGACCCCAGAAACAACTGAGAGACCCCAGAAACACCGGATGGACCCCAAAAATACCTGATGGACCCCTGGATGGACCCCAAAAACACCTGAGAGACCCCAAAATACCGGAGAGACCCCAGAAACAACTGATGGACCCCTGGATGGACCCCAGAAACACCTGAGAGACCCCAGAAACACCGGAGAGACCCCAAAAACATCTGAGAGACCCCAGAAACACCGGAGAGACCCCAAAAACAACTGAGAGACCCCAAAAACAACTGATGGACCCCAGAAACAACTGATGGACCCCAAAAATACCGGATGGACCCCTGGATGGACCCCAAAACAACTGAGAGACCCCAGAAACACCTGATGGACCCCAAAAACATCTGAGAGACCCCGAGACCAGCTGAGAGACCCCAGAAACACTGGATGGACCCCAGAAACAACTGATGGACCCCTGGATGGACCCCAAAAATATCTGAGACCCCAAAAACACCGGAGAGACCCCAGAAACAACTGAGAGACCCCAGAAACACCGGAGAGACCCCAAAAATAACTGAGAGACCCCAAAAACACCTGAGAGACCCCAGAAACAACTGATGGACCCCAAAATCTCCTGATGGACCCCAAAAACAACTGAGAGATCCCAAAAACACCTGAGAGACCCCAGAAACAACTGAGAGACCCCTGGATGGACCCCAAAAACAACTGAGAGACCCCAAAACCACCCAATGGACCCAAAACCACCGGATGGACCCCAGAAACACCAGAGAGACCCCAAGAAACCCCAAAAACACTAAGAGAGACCCCAAAAATACCAGAGAGACCCCAAAAACACCGTATGGACCCCCAAAACCAGCTGAGAGACCCCAAAAAACAACTGAGAGACCCCCCAGTGCCTCGTGGACCCTCTGGATGGACCCCCAACACCTCGAGGGACCCCCCCCCAACACCTGATGGACCCCCGAGTTCTGGGACAGACCCCCACCCGATGGACCCCTGGACGAACCCCAAAACCATTGGATGGACCCCAGAAACACAAGAGAGACACCAAAACCACCTGGTGGACCCCAAAAACACCTGATGGAACCCATAACCATCTGAGAGACCCCAAAAATACCGGAGAGACCCCAAAAACACCGGAGAGACCCCAAAAACACTGGAGAGACCCCAAAAACACCGGATGGACCCCTGGATGGACCCCCAAAAACACCGTATTGACCCCCAAAACCAGCTGAGAGACCCCAAAAAACAACTGAGAGACCCCCCAGTGCCTCGTGGACCCTCTGGATGGACCCCCAAAAACACCGTATTGACCCCCAAAACCAGCTGAGAGACCCCAAAAACACTGGAGAGACCCCAAAAACACCGGATGGACCCCTGGATGGACCCCCAAAAACACCGTATTGACCCCCAAAACCAGCTGAGAGACCCCAAAAAACAACAGAGAGAAACCCCAGGGCCCCAGGCGCCCCCCCGAGGTGTGTCCCGAAGTTGTCCCCAGCTGTGTCCCAGGTCTGTCCCCAGCCATCCCCAGCTGCCGTCCCAGCCGTGTCCCCTCTGTCCCCAGCCGTGTCCCCTCTGTCTCAGCAGTGTCCCCAGCTGTCCCCTCTGTCCCCCGCTTGTCCCCAGCTGTTCCCTCTGTCCCCTCTGTCCCCACTGTCCCCACCGTGTCCCCTCTGTCCCCGCTGTCCCCGGCGCTCACCAGGGTGAAGCCGTCGTAGATCTGCATCAGCTCCTCGGTCTTGTACTGCTCGAGGACGATGACGCCGGCCAGGCCGCCGCCGCGGCGCCGCGCGCAGCCCTCGCAGTGCACCAGGTACGTGTTGCGCCCGCCCGTCTCGCTCGTCACAAACAGGATGTTGAACACCTCCACCTGCGCACGGCACGGATGGCATGGGGACGGGCAGGGGATGGGCAGGACAGAGCATGGCCAGGGGATGGTCAGGGATGGGCAGGGGATGGGCAGGGGATGGGCAGGGGACGGGCAGGGATGGCCAGGGGACGGGCACGGATGGTCAGGACAGACCACGGCCAGGGGATGGGCAGGGATGGGCAGGGATGGGCAATGATGGGCAGGGGATGGCCAGGGGATGGGCAGGGACGGGCAGGGGATGGGCAGGGATGGGCAGGGGTGGCCAGGGATGGCCAGGGGATGGGCAGGGGATGGGCAGGGGATGGTCAGGAACAGCCCAAAGCCAGTGGATGGTCAGGGACAGCCCACGGCCAGGGGATGGTCAGGGGATGGTCAGGGGATGGCCACGGCCAGGGGAATGGCCAGTGGATGGTCAGTGAATGGCCAGGGAATGGTCAGGGGATGGTCAGGGGATGGTCAGGACAGCCCAAAGCCAGGGGATGGTCAATGGATGGTCAGGGCATGGCCAGGGATGGCCAGGGGATGGCTGGACAGCCCACGGCCAGGGGAATGACCAGTGGATGGCCAGCACAGCCCACGGTCAGGGCAGTGGTCAGTGGCACAGCCAGGGACACCCCGCGGTCACAGTGATGGTCAGTTAATGGCCAGGGACACCCCGTGGTCATGGATGATGGTGTGGCAGTGCCACAGCCAAGGACAAAGCCACCCCAGGGCCACGCCCCGCAGTGTGGCAGTGCCAGGCCCAGCAGTGTGGCAGTGCCACCGCCAACGGTGTGACAGTAATACAGCCAGTCCCCAACAGTGTGACAGTGCCAGGCCCAGCAGTGTGACAGTGACACGGCCAGCCCCCAGTGCTGTGGCAGTGCCAGGCCGTGCCCCATCCCCACAATGGCAGTGCCGTGCCCTGTCCTCATTGCCATGGCAGTGCCCTGTCCCTGTCCCTGTCCCCAGCACGGTGGCAGTGCCCTGTCCCTGTCCCTGTCCCCAGCATGGTGGCAGTGCCCTGTCCCTGTCCCCATTGCCATGGCAGTGCCCTGTCCCTGTCCCCAGCACGGTGGCAGTGCCCTGTCCCTGTCCCCATTGCCATGGCAGTGCCCTGTCCCTGTCCCTGCGGCGGTGGCAGTGCCCTGTCACTGTCCCTGTCCCCATTGCCATGGCAGTACCCTGTCCCTGTGCCTGTCCCCATTGCCATGGCAGTGCCCTGTCCCTGTCCCCAGCACGGTGGCAGTGCCCTGTCCCTGTCCCTGTCCCCGGTGGCACTCACGTCACACTCGTTGCAGTAGTAGGCCGGCTCGTCCTTGACGCGGCCCTGGTAGGCGATCTTCTTCCCCGCGCGCACCAGGCTCTCGCGCTGCACCTGGCAGTGCTTGATGGACTGCAGCAGGCAGTACCTGCGGGGACACGGGGACACGGCTGAGCCACGCCGGCTCGTCCTTGACGCGGCCCTGGTAGGCGATCTTCTTCCCCGCGCGCACCAGGCTCTCGCGCTGCACCTGGCAGTGCTTGATGGACTGCAGCAGGCAGTACCTGCGGGGACACGGGGACACGGCTGAGCCACCGGGACACGGGGACACTGGGACACTGGGACACCGGCTGAGCCACCGGGACACTGGGACACCGGCTGAGCCACCGGGACACCGGGACACCGGGCTAGCCACCGGCACACCGGGACACCGGCTGAGCCACCGGCACACCGGGACACCGGCTGAGCCACCGGCACACCGGGACACCGGGCTGAGCCACCAGGACACCGGAACACCGGCTGAGCCACCGGCACACCGGCTGAGCCACCGGCACACCGGGACACGGCTGAGCAACCGGCACACCGTACACCGGCTGACCGGGCTGAGCCACCAGGACACCGGGCTGAGCCACCGGGACACCGGCTGAGCCACCGGGACACCGGGACACCGGGCTGAGCCACCGGGACACGGGGACACTGGGACACTGGGACACGGCTGAGCCACCGGGACACGGCTGAGCCACTGGGACACCAGCTGAGCCACCGGGACACTGGGACACCGGCTGAGCCACCGGCACACCGGGACACCGGGCTGAGCCACCAGGACACCGGGCTGAGCCACCGGGACACCGGCTGAGCCACCGGGACACCGGGACACCGGGCTGAGCCACCGGGACACGGGGACACTGGGACACTGGGACACGGCTGAGCCACCGGGACACGGCTGAGCCACTGGGACACCAGCTGAGCCACCGGGACACTGGGACACCGGCTGAGCCACCGGCACACCGGGACACCGGGCTGAGCCACCAGGACACCGGGCTGAGCCACCGGGACACCGGCTGAGCCACCGGGACACCGGGACACCGGGCTGAGCCACCGGGACACGGGGACACTGGGACACTGGGACACGGCTGAGCCACCGGGACACGGCTGAGCCACTGGGACACCAGCTGAGCCACCGGGACACTGGGACACCGGCTGAGCCACCGGCACACCGGGACACCGGGCTGAGCCACCAGGACACCGGGCTGAGCCACCGGGACACCGGCTGAGCCACCGGGACACCGGGACACCGGGCTGAGCCACCGGGACACGGGGACACTGGGACACTGGGACACGGCTGAGCCACCGGGACACGGCTGAGCCACTGGGACACCAGCTGAGCCACCGGGACACTGGGACACCGGCTGAGCCACCGGCACACCGGGACACCGGGCTGAGCCACCAGGACACCGGGCTGAGCCACCGGGACACCGGCTGAGCCACCGGGACACCGGGACACCGGGCTGAGCCACCGGGACACGGGGACACTGGGACACTGGGACACGGCTGAGCCACCGGGACACGGCTGAGCCACTGGGACACCAGCTGAGCCACCGGGACACTGGGACACCGGCTGAGCCACCGGCACACCGGGACACCGGGCTGAGCCACCAGGACACCGGGCTGAGCCACCGGGACACCGGCTGAGCCACCGGGACACCGGGACACCGGGCTGAGCCACCGGGACACGGGGACACTGGGACACTGGGACACGGCTGAGCCACCGGGACACGGCTGAGCCACTGGGACACCAGCTGAGCCACCGGGACACTGGGACACCGGCTGAGCCACCGGCACACCGGGACACCGGCTGAGCCACCGGCACACCGGGACACCGGGCTGAGCCACCAGGACACCGGAACACCGGCTGAGCCACCGGCACACCGGCTGAGCCGCCGGGACACCGGCTGAGCCACTGGGACACCGGGACACCGGCTGAGCCACCGGCACACCGGGACACCGGCTGAGCCACCGGCACACCGGGACACCGGGCTGAGCCACCAGGACACCGGAACACCGGCTGAGCCACCGGCACACCGGCTGAGCCACCGGCACACCGGGACACGGCTGAGCCACCGGCACACCGTACACCGGCTGAGCCACCGGGACACCGGGACACCGCTGAGCCACCGGCACACCGACTGAGCCACCGGGACACCGGGAACACCTGGGGCATCTGGGACACCCGGGACACCCGGGACCCTTGGGGCACCCACCATGGGGACACCCGGGACATCTGGGACACCTGGGGCACCCACCATAGGGACACCATCATCAGGGACAGTGTCACCTGTGGCACCAGTGGCACCTGAGGCACCCGGGACACCTGAATCACCCACCATGGGGACACCGTGTGCCCAGGGACAGTGTCACCTGTGGCACCTGTGACACCTGACACCCACCATGAGGACACCTTCACCAGGGACAGTGTCACCTGTGGCACCTGTGACACCTGAGACACCCACCATGGGGACACCGTGTGCCCAGGAACAGTGTCACCTGACACCAACACCCGCTGCAGGGACACCTTTACCAGGGACATTGTCACCCTCTGTCACAAGGACATCATCACCAGGGACACTGTCACCCACTGTGGGGACACCGTCACCAGGGACTCACCCACCGTGGGGCACCCGAGCCACCAAGTCCCCCTGCCCCGCTGTGTCCCCATCCCATGTCCCTGTCCCCATCCCCACCCTGTCCACGTCACTCCTTCCCCGCGTGTCCCCAGGTGTCCCCGCGTGTCCCCAGGTGTCCCCAGGTGTCCCCGCTCACTTGATCATCTTGTAATGTCCCCGGTCGCTGATCTTGACGGTCCTGGCCACGTTCCAGGACACGTGGATCATGGGCACGATGGACTTGACGTTCTTCACCTCGTTCCACTCGTAGCGCTCCAGGGCCAGCTGGTACTGGTACGCTGGGGACAGGGACAGGGACAGGGGACGTCGCGGCCACCGCGCCCCCGGGACACACGGAGCCCCGCACGCTCCGTGGCCACCACGTGACAGCGCCCACCGTGTGACCCCGATGTCACTCCAGTGTCTCCAATGTCCCCATTGTCACCCCAGTGTCCCCAATGTCCCCAGTGTCCCCTCACCTGTCAGTGTCCCCATGTTCCAGGCGATGTTGTTCCCCCCATGATGTCCCCATGTCCCCAGTGTCCCCAGTGTCCCCGTGTCCCCAGTGTCCCCGTGTCCCCTCACCTGTCAGCGGCCCCACGTTCCAGGCGATGTCGTTCCCCCCATGATGTCCCCATGTCCCCAGTGTCCCCTCACCTGTCAGCGGCCCCACGTTCCAGGCGATGTTGTTGCACCAGCCCGTGGCCTGCACCCAGTGCACGGTGCCGGCGTTGATCCACACCAGGTCGCCGGGGCGCTGCACGAAGCGGTACACCGGGATGTTGGAGCGGTACAGGTCCTCCAGGATGGGCCACCACGAGCCCGTCAGGTAGTCCACGCCGTGCTGTCAGCGGCGCCTCCTTCCAGACCATGTTGTTCCCCCAGCGTCCCCAGTGTCCCCAATGTCCCCAGTGTCCCCAATGTCCCCAGTGTCCCCTCACCAGTGAGCGGCCCCACGTTCCAGGCGATGTTGCTCCAGTATCCCCAAAGTCGCCAGCGGCGCCGGGTTC
>NW_024502470.1:12037-16928 GCF_017590055.1 Onychostruthus taczanowskii
GTGTCCCCAGGTGTCCCCGCGTGTCCCCAGGTGTCCCCAGGTGTCCCCGCTCACTTGATCATCTTGTAGAGGTCGGGGTCGCTGATCTTGACGGTCCTGGCCACGTTCCAGGACACGTGGATCATGGGCACGATGGACTTGACGTTCTTCACCTCGTTCCACTCGTAGCGCTCCAGGGCCAGCTGGTACTGGTACGCTGGGGACAGGGACAGGGACAGGGGACGTCGCGGCCACCGCGCCCCCGGGACACACGGAGCCCCGCACGCTCCGTGGCCACCACGTGACAGCGCCCACCGTGTGACCCCGATGTCACTCCCGTGTCCCCAGTGTCCCCAAGGTCCCCAGTGTCCCCAATGTCCCCAGTGTCCCCTCACCAGTGAGCGGCCCCACGTTCCAGGCGATGTTGTTCCCCCAGTGTCCCCAGTGTCCCCAATGTCCCCAGTGTCCCCAGTGTCCCCAATGTCCCCAGTGTCCCCTCACCAGTGAGCGGCCCCACGTTCCAGGCGATGTTGTTCCCCCAGTGTCCCCAGTGTCCCCAATGTCCCCAGTGTCCCCAGTGTCCCCAGTGTCCCCGTGTCCCCTCACCTGTCAGCGGCCCCACATTCCAGGCGATGTCGTTCCCCCCATGATGTCCCCATGTCCCCAGTGTCCCCTCACCTGTCAGCGGCCCCACGTTCCAGGCGATGTTGTTGCACCAGCCCGTGGCCTGCACCCAGTGCACGGTGCCGGCGTTGATCCACACCAGGTCGCCGGGGCGCTGCACGAAGCGGTACACCGGGATGTTGGAGCGGTACAGGTCCTCCAGGATGGGCCACCACGAGCCCGTCAGGTAGTCCACGCCGTGCCTGCGCCGGGGGCGTGGTCAGAGACAGCCCCGCCCACACCTGGCCATGCCCACAGGGCCCCGCCCCCGTTCCCTCCCAGCCCTGAATTCCTCCTCCTCCTGGGTGCTGGGAAAGGAGGATTGGCCACGCCCACTGCAGTTAGCCACGCCCCCATGTGTAACCACACCCCTGCATTATCAGGACACCCCCACTAATTAACACTGATATGGTGTGGTGGCTCCTTTATGCAGACCCCGCCCCCCTTTCCCATAGCCACACCCCTTTTCTCAGCCCCTCCCACTTTCCCTAAGCTCCATCGCCTTCCCAGCCCCACCCCTTTTCCCTAAACCCTTCCCCTTTTAGCTCAGCATCTCCCCCTCTCCCTAAACCCCTCCCTCTTTCCTTAAGCCCCTCCTCTTCTCCAAGCCCCTCCCCCTACCCAGGCCCCTCCCACCTGCCGCAGGAGGCACAGATGCTCTCCCAGTAATGCTGCCCCAATAACCCCGCCCCTTCATGCAAGCCCCACCCCTTTCACCATCCACACACCATTTTATGTTAACAATCCATAGATTATGCAAACCCCTCCCTCTTTTATGTAGACCACGCCCACATTTCCACAGAAGGCAGCGATGCTGTCAGCAGTGCTGCCCCAATAACCACACCTCCTTTATGCAAGCCCCGCCCCTTTCACTGACCACGCCCTTTATGCAGACCACGCCCATTCCATGCAGGCCACGCCCCCTCTTCCCTTCTCTTTCTTTTAAATGTATGTAGATGATGAATAGCAAATCTTCTCATAGAATTCTTCAGGAATATTTAGTGTAGGGTTTTGCTTTTGTTTGCTTTTCTGGTGACTTGGAGATGGCATGGTGAGAAAAGAAACATGTGAGCTAAACCTGTTGGTTTGAACATTGTGTCAGAAAATATCCATAAATTGCAAGTTACTACACAGATGTATAGATTTAATGAGACTGTGTAATGCCATTTATTTATGCTAAAGAATCTGACACATACGGTACTGAAAAAAGTTAATACTCTAAGAGTTATTTTATATTTTTCCATTGCCATCTGTCACTGCCTACATAATAATGATACAGGTGAAAGCCTAGCACTGCTTTAAAAAAAATCAGAATGAATAGTCATTTAAATGTCTTGCTGCTTTAATAGCTGGTGTGTTTTAAGTTGTGGGAAGGAGGCAGCAGAGGTACCCTCCCCCTGTTTTTAGTGTATTAAAATTTGAGTTTAAACAGATTTGGATTCTTGAAGTGACTTAAGAAAATGGAAAATGACTATAAACTCTACTGTCCTTTACATTTGGAAAAGTTAAGGGACTAAACCAGATGCTGCCATCCTTGTAACATACCATAAGTGGCTCTTGGAGCAGCCCTTTCATGTGCATCTTGAGATGTGGGTGAATTTCTGTGCTTGAATTTCTGCCTTAATGGGCTCAACTCAGTACTGCTGGGATCTCTGAACTGTGAGCAGGTATTTCCAGATCCCTAAATCCCCAGGCGATGTTGTTCCCCCAGTGTCCCCAGTGTCCCCAATGTCCCCAGTGTCCCCAGTGTCCCCAGTGTCCCCGTGTCCCCTCACCTGTCAGCGGCCCCACGTTCCAGGCGATGTTGTTGCACCAGCCCGTGGCCTGCACCCAGTGCACGGTGCCGGCGTTGATCCACACCAGGTCGCCGGGGCGCTGCACGAAGCGGTACACCGGGATGTTGGAGCGGTACAGGTCCTCCAGGATGGGCCACCACGAGCCCGTCAGGTAGTCCACGCCGTGCCTGCGCCGGGGGCGTGGTCAGAGACAGCCCCGCCCACACCTGGCCATGCCCACAGGGCCCCGCCCCCGTTCCCTCCCAGCCCTGAATTCCTCCTCCTCCTCCTCCTCCTCCTCCTGGGTGCTGGGAAAAGAGCATTGGCCACGCCCACTGCAGTTAGCCACGCCCCCATGTGTAACCACACCCCTGCATTATCAGGACACCCCCACTAATTAACACTGATATGGTGTGGTGGCTCCTTTATGCAGACCCCGCCCCCCTTTCCCATAGCCACACCCCTTTTCTCAGCCCCTCCCACTTTCCCTAAGCTCCATCGCCTTCCCAGCCCCACCCCTTTTCCCTAAACCCTTCCCCTTTTAGCTCAGCAACTCCCCCTCTCCCTAAACCCCTCCCTCTTTCCTTAAGCCCCTCCTCTTCCCCAAGCCCCTCCCCCTACCCAGGCCCCTCCCACCTGCCGCAGGAGGCACAGATGCTCTCCCAGTAATGCTGCCCCAATAACCCCGCCCCTTCATGCAAGCCCCACCCCTTTCACCATCCACACACCATTTTATGCTAACAATCCATCAATTATGCAAACCCCTCCCTCTTTTATGCAGACCACGCCCACATTTCCACAGAAGGCAGCTATGCTCTGTCGATGCTCTGTCGGCAGTGCTGCCCCAATAACCACACCTTCTTTATGCAAGCCCCGCCCCTTTCACTGACCACGCCCTTTATGCAGACCACGCCCATTCCATGCAGGCCACGCCCCCTCCCTGCAGGCCACGCCCACCTGTCGCAGAAGGCGGAGATGGTCTCCCAGTAGTGCTCGTGCACCGCGAACCACTCGCAGTCGCCGGGGCCGATGTTGATGTTCACCGAGCAGAAGTTGTTGTTCTCCTGGTGGCCTGCGGGGGACGCTGCCACCGTCACTGTCACCGTCACTGCCACCCCGTGTCACCCCCGCTGCCCCCCCGGGACATTGGGGTCTGCTGTCCCCAGCGCTGTTGGTTTTTGTCGCCTCCCACGAAAAAAATCCCGTGAAAAATCCCAAAAGGCAAAGAAAAAAAAAAAAAACCCCATGGAAATTCCTCAAAAAATCTTGGGGAAAAAAAATCTCAAAGAAATGCCAAAAGTTCTGGAAAAGTTCCTAAGAAATGCCAAAGAAGTCCCCCAGGTGTCACCAGGTGCCCCCAGGTGTGCCCAGGTGTTCCCTGGGTGTGTTTTGGGTGTTCCCCAGGTGTCCCCAGGTGGGTCTCCAGGTGCCCCAGCTGTCCCCATGTGTCCCCAAGTGTGCCCAGACGCTGCCACCGTCACTGTCACCGTCACTGTCACCGTCACTGCCACCCCGTGTCACCCCGTGTCACCCCCGCTGCCCCCCCGGGACATTGGGGTCTGCTGTCCCCAGCGCTGTTGGTTTTTGTCGTCTCCCGCAAAAAAAATCCCATGGAAATTCCTCAAAAAATCTCAAAAGTTCTGGAAAAATTCCTAAGAAATGCCAAAGAAGTCCCCCAGGTGTCACCAGGTGCCCCCATGTGTGCCCAGGTGTTCCCTGGGTGTGTTTTGGGTGTTCCCCAGCTGTGCCCAGGTGTGTCCCCAGGTGTCCCCAGGTGTGCCCCTCGTGTGCTTCAGGTGTCCCCAGGTGTCCCCAGCTGTGCCCAGGCGTCCCCAGGTGTGTGCCTAGGTGTGCCCAGGTGTGTTGTGGATGTTCCCCAGGTGTGTCCCCAGATGTCCCCAGGTGTCCCCAGGAGTCCCCAGGTGTGTCCCCAGGTGTCTGCAGCTCACCGGGCGTGCGGCTGCCGGGCACCTTCATGTAGAGCTGCACGGTGTTCATGCCCAGGTGTGTTTTGGGTGCCCCCATGTGCCCCTAGGTGTGTTTCAGGTGTCCCCAGGTGCCCCAGGTGTGTGCCCAGGTGTGTCCCCAGGTGACCCCAGCTGTCCCCAGCTGTGCCCCATGTGTCCCCAGGTGTGTCCCAGGTGTGTGGCTCACCGGGCGTGCGGCTGCTGGGCACCTTCATGTAGAGCTGCACGGTGTTCATGCCCAGCTGTGCCCCAGGTGTGTTGTGGCTGTTCCCCATGTGTCCCCAGGTGTGTTTCAGGTGTCCCCAGGTGCGTCCCCAGGTGTCCCCAGCTGTCCCAGGTGTGTCCCCAGGTGTCCCCAGGTGCATGGCTCACCGGGCGTGCGGCTGCCGGGCACCTTCATGTAGAGCTGCACGGTGTTCATGCCCAGCTGTGCCCCAGGTGTGTTGTGGCTGTTCCCCATGTGTCCCCAGGTGCCCCAGGTGTGTCCCCAGGTGTGTCCCCAGGTGG
>NW_024502470.1:17015-18434 GCF_017590055.1 Onychostruthus taczanowskii
AGGTGTGCCCCAGGTGTGTTGTGGCTGTTCCCCATGTGTCCCCAGGTGCCCCAGGTGTGTCCCCAGGTGTGTCCCCAGGTGCCCCTGGTGTGTCCCCAGGTGTGTCCCAGGTGTGTCCCCAGGTGTGTCCCCAGGTGTGTCCCCAGGTGTGTCCCAGGTGCGTGGCTCACCGGGCGTGCGGCTGCCGGGCACCTTCATGTAGAGCTGCACGGTGTTCATGCCCAGGATGGTGTGGCCCACGTGGCTCAGCATGTTCCCCGTGGAGGACACGCGCATGAACGCCGGCAGCTTCAGCAGCTCCTGCAGCTGCGGCTTCCACCTGCGGGGACGGGGACACGGGGACAGCCGCGTCACCCGGGGGGGCCACCCACCTGGGGGCACCGCCCGCCCCGGGGGGCCACACCCTGTCACCTGAGAGTGGCTCTGATCCCGCCATTGTCACCTCAGCCCCTGCCATTGTCACCTCAGAGTGCCCCTGACCCCCCCCCCTCCGTTGTCACCCACGTGTCCCTGCAGCACCCACAGGTGTCCCCTCCCCTCCACTGTCACCCACATGTCCCCCCATTGTGACCCAGGGATGTCCCCACCCCCCACTGTCCCCAAGCCGTCTCCCAGCCCAGCAGGGGCGAACACACCAGGTGACAAAGGAGCGTGGGGCACGAGGCTCCAGGACACACTCCCAGGGACACCAAGGGACACCAGGGGACACCCTGGGGACTCTTTGGGGCTCCTTGGGGACACCTCAGAGCCACCAGGGGACACTTGGGGACACTCAAGGACACAAGTCCCCTGCACCCCCCATGTGTCCCTGAGCCCTCTGTCCCCTGTGCTGTCCCCACCATGTCCACTGTCCCTGTGTCCCCTGTCCCTGTGTCGTCCCCTCTCTGTCACCTGCAGGGACTCCTGGAAGGAGCACACCTGGTACTGGGTGTACTGGGACATGCTGGTGTGGGAACAGCTGATGTCACAGGGCCACACCTGGCGTGTCCCCTGTGTGTCCCCAAGTCCTCACCATGTCCCCATGTGCCCTCCCTGTCGCCTGCAGGGACTCCTGGAAGGAGCACACCTGTACTGGGCGTACTGGGACATGCTGGTGTGGGAACAGCTGATGTCACAGGGCCACACCTGGCGTGTCCCCTGTGTGTCCCCAAGTCCTCACCATGTCCCCATGTGCCCTCCCTGTCGCCTGCAGGGACTCCTGGAAGGAGCACACCTGTACTGGGCGTACTGGGACATGCTGGTGTGGGAACAGCTGATGTCACAGGGCCACACCTGGCGTGTCCCCTGTGTGTCCCCAAGTCCTCACCATGTCCCCATGTGCCCTCCCTGTCGCCTGCAGGGACTCCTGGAAGGAGGAGGCCTGGTACTGGGCGTACTTGGCGATGCCAGGTATGCGAGCGGCTGCTCTCGCAGGGCCAC
>NW_024502471.1:0-626 GCF_017590055.1 Onychostruthus taczanowskii
AAATATCTTGGAAGCTGGGACTGGGATAACACCTCACTTGCATGGTAATGAAGTCTTGACAGAGGAGATGACAGATGGAACTTCAGGATGAATCCAGATACTTCTTTATTTTTTCCAAGAAGATACTAAAATGGGAAGGTTTATAACAAATTATAACTAAGGTGCAGGTTTCTTGGTTTCTGCTGATCAGTTTCTCTCATCATGGATTCAGGAAAACTTCCAGAGAAAATTCAGCAGTACTGCACCACTAACATGGGTGCAAGCTGATTTCTTAAACAATCCAGTTTAATTTTCCTAAATGCTCCCAAGGTTCTGGAGCTGGGCTCTTTGGACAGAGGTCACAGTTTTGGTGTGGTGCTCTGCAATCTGCATCAAATCCCTTCCCAAAACCTGGGCATGGCTTTTGCAGGACAAACATCCATAACCTTGACATTCTCTGTCCAGAGCTGCCTCCTAAAGAACTGGACGAGGTTGAAATCCCTGCGGTCTCCTCAGCAAACATTCCACCTGCTGCAAATAACCTGGTTAATCCTTGCTTTATTTATTGGGCATGGGTGTGGTGAGACCTGCTCAGAGGGAAGAGGCTCCCTGGGCATCTCCTGTCCTCCTGTGCCCGTGGAAAAGCG
>NW_024502472.1:0-570 GCF_017590055.1 Onychostruthus taczanowskii
ATTTAAAATGGGGGGGAAATCCCCAAAATTACACCATAAAAGGGTAAAAAATCCCTGAAATTGGGGATAAATCCCAAAATTAATCAAGTTGGAGCAGCAGGATCAGCGCTGGGGGGCAATTTAGGGGGTCAGGGACCCCAAAAATTAATACCCTGGAGGCATAAATCCCAAAAATTCCATTAAAAATGGGCGGAAACCTCAAAATCCCAAATGAAATGGGGGAAAACCCCAAGAATCCCACCCAAAATGGGGCAAAAATCACCAAAATTACACCATGAAAGGGTGAAAAATCTCTAAAATTTGGGATAAATCTCAATAAAATCACTTTGGAAGAGCAGGATCAGCTCTGAGAAGGCGAATTTGGGGTGTGGGGCCCCAAAAACTGCCCCAAACCCTTCCAAAAATGCCCAAATGGCATCAAATCCCCCCCAAAAGCTGCCCTGGAACCCCAAAATTGCCCCAAAAATTCCCTTAACTCTTCAAATCTTGCCCCAAATCTTTTAAAAGCCCCATAAATTTACCCCGCTGGCACCAAATACCCCCAAAAATGCCCTGAACACCCCAAATACC
>NW_024502473.1:0-639 GCF_017590055.1 Onychostruthus taczanowskii
GCTAGAGCTGGCCCTGGCCACAAGGCTGTCAGTCTCCTCCCTGCCAATGCTGAAAATCAGCAGCTTTTGGGCCTCGTCATTGCACTTGGCCACAATGACAGTGATGAGGCCATGGACCAGTGGTGCTGCGTGTTCCCCAAGGCAGTTCTGCAGTGTCTGGACTAAGTTCTCCACATTCAGACCATGGAGGCAGAGATCATGCAGGATGTTGCTCTGTGCAACTTGTACCAGCCACCACTGCTCCTGGAATATTCCCTCCAGCGTCTCACACAGCCAGGGCCGCACAGGATCCAAGAGGTGCTGTTGTTGTTGGAACAGTCTTGCCCACACCTCAGGCAGGAGGCCACCCACAGGCTCTGATCCAGCAGCCCCCTGCTCAGGTGGGGACAGTGTTCCCTGTGGAGAAGGTGCAGGAGACACCAGAGGGCCATGGGGGCTGGTTTCATCCAGAAGGATGGGAGCTGCTCCTGTGTGGCTGCTGGTCTCTGCTGACTCTTCAGGGGAGATGACAGCAAAGAGCAGATAGTCCTGTTCAGCCCGTTCAGAAAACCTGACTGTCTCTATCAGTGTCCTGCAGAGTGGGCATGATGGATTTGTTTGTGTCCACCGTATGATGCAGCCCAGGCAGAACTGGTGGTG
>NW_024502474.1:0-625 GCF_017590055.1 Onychostruthus taczanowskii
GGGGGGGGTCCCGGGGGAAGTCCCGGTGCTCCCGGGGCCGCACCCGCAGCCGCCGCCCCCCCAGGAAATGTCGGGGTTCGTCCAGCGCCCGCTGCCGCCCCGCGGGGTCCTGCAGCTCCACGATGGCGAAGGCGCCCTGCGGGGGGGGGGGGCGGGGCTATCGCGATAGGCGCGATATATCGCTTCAGCGACACACGGGGGGGGGGCTACCGGGACCCCTCCGGGGATACCGGGACCCCTCCCCGCAGGGCCCTCGGGACAGCCCCGTAACTGTCGCGACTGTCGCGATATCCCCTCACCGCAGGAGGGGACAGGAGACCCCTCCAGGGCGCTCAGGACCCCTCCCACACACACTTTGTCCTTGACTATCGCGACAATCGCGACAATCCCGAGAGCCCCAAAACACCCCCGGGGGCGGGAGGAGCCGGGGGTGTCCCGACCCTCCCGCCATTTCCTCCTTGACTATCGCGACAGTCGCAGGTGCCGGTGTCCCCTCCCGCCGCCTCCTCCCCGCCTATCGCGATAATCGCGGGGTTCCGACCCTCCCGTCTCTTCCTCGACTATCGCGACAGTCGCAGGGTGCCGGTGTCCCCTCCCGACCCTCCCGCCGCCTCCTCCCCGCCTA
>NW_024502475.1:0-625 GCF_017590055.1 Onychostruthus taczanowskii
GACCAAGATGCAGAAAAGTCCCATGGATGTGTGACATGGACATGCATTAGGCCAAAATGGCTGTGATTTTTGCCTGATTTACTACCTGCACATGCTTAGTCACTACAGAGATGATGTGATCTCACAACTTCTGGCTCTGCTGTCCTTTGCACAGTCTGAGTATGGCACTGATGCACAGCAGCAACAGACACCCCTCACTAGTTCTCGGCTTGTACTAAAAACACAGCCTCAGTCACACGCTTCCTATGGCTTTTTGAGGGGGTCTCTCGGGATGAGCCCCGCCACCTGATTCACCTCTAGCTGGTCTCCACGTTTAACAACCCGCGTCCCGGGCACTGACAGCGGACTCTGGTCTCCTGGGCCGCAGCCCCAGACGGCACAGGCCGACCCCAGCGCCGGCCGGGCTGCCCGGGCCCTGCGGGGCTCCTCACGCCCAGGACGCGGGCGCTGCCCCGGCGCCTCCGGGGTGCCGAGCGGGGCAGGGGGCCGCTCCCCTCCCCACGCCCTTCGGCGCAGCCGGCCGTGCGGCAGCGAGGCCCGCGGCGAATGCAGCGCGGCCCGGCGACCCGTCCCTACCTTCCCCCGGCTCCTCGGCAGCCGGCTGCGCGGCGGCGCCGGAGCGGCC
>NW_024502476.1:0-373 GCF_017590055.1 Onychostruthus taczanowskii
GATAACGGGATTGGGATCAGGGATAACAGGATCAGGGAAGGGATCAGGGATGGGAGTGGCACCGGCAGGAACCCAAACTGCTCCCGGTTGGACACAAACAACTGCACCCCTGGAATGTTGGGATTGGGATCGGGGATGGGATCGGGGATGGGATCAGGAGCATCGGGATTGGGATCGGGGATGGGACCAGAGCAGGATCAGGATGGGGAGTCACTCCTATGCTGGGATCACCCCAAGTCGATCTCAAATCCCAGCCCAATTCCATCCCAATCCCAACCCAACCCAACCCAACCCAATCCCATCCCAATCCCAACCCAACCCAACCCTAACCCTAACCCTAACCCTACCCCTAACCCTAACCCTAACCCTAACC
>NW_024502476.1:4739-5488 GCF_017590055.1 Onychostruthus taczanowskii
TGCGCCCCCCAGAGGCGTTCAGAGCCCCCCCAAATGTGTCTGAGCCCCCCAGAGGCGTTCAGAGCCCCCCCAAATGTGTCTGAGCCCCCCAGAGGCGTTCAGAGCCCCCCCCAAACGTGTCTGAGCCCCCCAGAGGCGTTCAGAGCCCCCCAAACGTGTCAGAGCCCCCCGAAGCCCCCAGACCCACGTGGGCTCCTCCTGGTGCCTCCAGAGCACGCGGTGGTAGCGGCCCCGCACGCGGCCCAGCCACTCGGCCAGCAGAGCAGAGGTGTTGTCCACGCTGTGGTCAGCGGCCACCCTGAGGGGACACGGGGTCACAAAGTGTCACACGGGGTCACAAAGTGTCACACGGGGTCACACGGGGTCACAGGAGTGACACAGTGTCACACACCGGGTCAGTGTCACACACACAGCCACAGGTGTCCACGCTGTGGTCAGCGGCCACCCTGAGGGGACACGGGGTCACAAAGTGTCACACGGGGTCACACGGGGTCATACAGGGTCACACGGGATCACAGGAGTGACACAGTGTCACACACAGGACAGTGTCACACACAGTGTCACACACAGGGTCAGTGTCACACACAGTGTCACACACAGTGCTACACACAGGGTCAGTGTCACACACACAGCCACAGGTGTCCACGCTGGGGTCAGCGGCCACCCTGAGGGGACACAAGGACATCTCGGGGTCACAAGGGGTCACACAAGGTCACAGGAGCGACACAGTGTCACACACAGGGTCAGTG
>NW_024502477.1:0-639 GCF_017590055.1 Onychostruthus taczanowskii
CGGTGTTACACCAGAGGGGGTAAAACTTCCCCCTCAGGGGGGATTAATTAACGATTAATTAAACCTGGCTGTTCCACCTGAGCCTGTATGAACCCATCGAGCTGGCACCCCACACCTGCAGCACCCCAAAACACAGCGGGTACCCCCACCTGCATCAGCCCCACACGCACAGCACCCCAAAGTATCAGCACCCCAAAACAGCGCCCCACACCTGCAGAGGGTCCCCTCCAGCCCCACGGGTGTGCTGCAGGGCCAGGTGAGCCCCCCAAATCTCCTGCAGCTGTTCCAGCCCATCCCAGGGCACACAGGGGGTGTCCCACCCCCAGCCTGGTTTTGGGGTCCCATCCCTAGCCCAGTTTTGGGATCCCACTCTGGGCCTGGTTTTGGGGTGGGGATCCCACCCCCAGCCTGGTTTTGGGGTCCCCCTCCCTAGACTGGTTTTAGGGTAGGGTCCCACCCCTGGCCTGGTTTTGGGATCCCACCCCTGGCCTGGTTTTGGGGTGGGGATCCCACCCTTGGCCTGGTTTTGGAGTCCCATCCCCGGCCTGGTTTTGGGGTCCCACCCCCAGCCTGGTTTTGGGCTTACACTTCTGGCCTTGGGTTTTGGGAGGAGTCCCAGTCCAGGACAGATTTTGGGGT
>NW_024502478.1:0-624 GCF_017590055.1 Onychostruthus taczanowskii
CCCGGAAACTCTGAAACCCCCAGACCCAAACCCTGCGACCCCCAAAACCCTCAGACCCAAACCCCGACACCCCAGAACCCCAAAAACCCCCCAGACCCAAACCCTGCGACCCCCGAAACCCCCAGACCCAAAGCCCAGTACCCAGCCCCCCCCCCAGCGATACCTGGGAGGAGGAGGAGGAGGCTGAGGATGAGGAGGGGGCTCTGGACCCCCTGTTTTGGGGGAGCCCCCCGGATTTGGGGAGCGGCCGCCATCAGCTCGGCAGGAGATTCGCCCCAGTGCCCCGGGGGGAGGAAATGCGGGGGGGGGGCACGCCCCAAAAATGCCCCGGGACCCCGCCCCAAAAATCCCCTGGGACCCCAGAGCGGGGCGGGGGGAGCGGGGGGCTCTGGGAATGGAGGGTCTCAGGTTGGGATTTGAGTCTGGGGTCTCAGTAGTGGGATGTCACAGTTTGGGTCTGGGGTCTCAGGAGCTCGGGGGTCTCAGTACTGGGGTGTCACAGTTTGGGTCTGGGGGTTTCAGGGGTCTCAGGGGCTTAGTCTGGGGGTCTCAGTACTGGGCTGTCACAGTTTGGGTCTGGGGGTTTCAGGAGTCTCAGGGTTTGGGGTGTCAAGGTTTGGGTCT
>NW_024502479.1:0-624 GCF_017590055.1 Onychostruthus taczanowskii
CATTTAACTTATAGGGACACCCTGCCAAATAGTGAGCCACAAAACGCCGCTCGTCACAAAGTGAGCCATTGATTTACCCTTTAGGTACAATCCCTGCCAAATTGTGAGCCATTGATTTACCCTATAGAGACCCCCTGCCACATAGTGAGCCATTCATTTACCCTATAGGGACCCCTGCCACATTGTGAGCCATTGAGTTGCCCTCTGGAGACCCCCTGCCACATAGTGAGCCACTGGTTTACCCTATAGGGACCCCCTGCCACATAGTGAGCCATTGATTTACCCTATAGGGACCCCCTGCCACATAGTGAGCCATTGATTTACCCTATAGGGACCCCCTGCCACATAGTGAGCCATTGATTTACCCTATAGAGACCCCCCCTGCCACATAGTGAGCTACGGAACGCCCCCTCTGCCACATAGTGAGCCATTGATTTACCCGATAGAGACCCCCCTGCCACATAGTGAGCCATTGATGTACCGTATAGGGACACCCTGCAAAATAGTGAGCCGTAGAACGCCACCCCCGCCACAAAGTGAGCCATTCATTTGCCCTCTAGAGACCCCCCTGCCACATAGTGAGCCATTAATGTACCGTATAGGGACACCCTGCAAAATAGTGAG
>NW_024502480.1:0-568 GCF_017590055.1 Onychostruthus taczanowskii
TCCCAGTTCTCCCAGTACGTCCCAGCTCTCAAAGTCACTTTCACCCCCGCTCGCCGCTCGCCGGAACCAACGAGTCACGACGGAAGACACGGAGAGTCGCCGGAAATGACGTCACTAAAGACCACAGAGCGGCGCTTTTCGGGCCGGAGAGTCTCCACTGGGAGGAAAAATGGCGGCGGCGCCGAGCCGCGAGTCCGCCGGAACCGCCCGGAAACGGCGCCAAAACACCGGAAATGGCTCGTTACAGCCCCAAAATCACAACTTTTTACCCCAAAATCTCCACTTTTGTTCTAAAATATCGGTTTTTCACCCCAAAAATCCCTGGTTTTGTCCCAAATCCCCCGTTTTTTACCCCAAAATCCCCTCAGGAGCCTCCTCGGGGCGCTCTGAGGGAACTTCCGCCCAAAAAGGGGCGGGATTTGAGCGTCGGGAGCAGGATGCGCATGCGCGGGGGCTGGGGAAGGGAAGCTGCTTGCGGCGTCATTTCCGGTTCCGGCAGAGGCGCGCGAGCCCCGCGTGGAGAAAGCGGCGCGATGAGGCCGGGTGGGAACTGGGATGGACTGGGATG
>NW_024502481.1:0-6814 GCF_017590055.1 Onychostruthus taczanowskii
AGGGGCTGCCAGCGATGTGCCAGTGACACCAGGTCAGGGTTTTTTTGGATTTTTTCCAGGTTTTTTTCCAGTTTTGTTGTTTTTTCCCCCAATTTTGGGTTTTTACCGGTGATCCTGGCGGTGAAGGGGCTGCCAGCGATGTGCCAGTGACCCCAGGTCAGGGTTTTTTTGGGTTTTATTTCAGTTTTTTAAATTTTTTTTTCATTTTTTCCCCAATTTTCGTGTTTTACCGGTGATCCTGGTGGTGAAGGGGCTGCCCACGATGTGCCCCAGGTGTGTTTCTCGGGGGTTTTTTTGGGATTTTTCTCATTTTTTGGGGATTTTGGGTTTTTTTTTCCAGTTTTTTAAATTTTTTTTTCATTTTTTCCCCAATTTTCGTGTTTTACCGGTGATCCTGGCGGTGAAGGGGCTGCCCGCGATGTGCCAGTGACCCCAGGTCAGGTTTTTCTGGGGGTTTTTCTCATTTTTTGGGGATTTTGGGTTTTTTTTTCCAGTTTTTTAAATTTTTTTTTCATTTTTTCCCCCAGTTTTGGCACCCTCTCCGGCGTCCTTGGTGTTGACGGTGAAGGTGGCCGGGCGGTTCACGGTGCCGTGGGTCAGCCCGGGGCCGTAGGCGGTGACGTGGCCGCTGTTCACATAGTCCACGTAGAACTGCAGGGGGCTGCCTGGGGGGGATAAGGGGACACCGGGGGGGTCACAGCGTGTCCTGACCCCCCCATGGTGTCCCCAAACTGTCCCCAAATCCCGCACGGGGACAGTGACCCCAAAAAAAACTCCCTCAAAGTCACCCCTGAGTGACCCCATAACCCACACAGAACTGCAGGGGGCTGCCTGGGGGGGATACATGGGGACACCAGGGGGTCAGGGACAGCCCGACCCCCCCACGGTGTCCCCAAACTGTCCCCAAATCCAGCACGGGGACAGTGACCCCAAAAAAAACTCCCTCAAAGTCACCCCTGAGTGACCCCATAACCCACACAGAACTGCAGGGGGCTGCCTGGGGGGGATACATGGGGACACCAGGGGGTCAGGGACAGCCCGACCCCCCCACGGTGTCCCCAAATCCCCCATGGGATTTGACCCCAAAAAAACCCCCCAAAAGTCACCCCTGGGTGTTTGTGACCCTCAAAGCCCTCCGAAAGCCACCCCTGAAATCCACACAGAACTGCAGGGGGCTGCCTGGCGGGGACAAATGGTGACACCGGGGGCTCAGGGGACATTCCAACCCCCCACGGTGTCCCCAAACTGTCCCCAAATCCCGCATGGGGACAGTGACCCCAAAAACCCCCCCAAAGTCACCCCTGAGTGACCCCATAACCCAGACAGAACAGCAGGGGCTGCCTGGGGGGGACACACGGGGACACCGGGGGGGTCACAGCATGTCCTGACCCCCCCACGGTGTCCCCAAACTGTCCCCAAATCCAGCACGGGGACAGTGACCCCAACAACTCCCCCGAAGTCACCCCTGAGTGACCCCATAACCCACACAGAACTGCAGGGGGCTGCCTGGGGGGGACACACGGGGACACCAGGGGCGTCACAGCATGTCCTGACCCCCCCATGGTGTCCCCAAACTGTCCCCAAATCCCGCACGGGGACAGTGACCCCAAGGGACACCAGGGGCGTCACAGCATGTCCTGACCCCCCCATGGTGTCCCCAAACTGTCCCCAAATCCCCCACGGGGACAGTGACCCCAACAACTCCCCCGAAGTCACCCCTGAGTGACCCCATAACCCACACAGAACTGCAGGGGGCTGCCTGGGGGGGACACGGGGACACCGGGGGGTCACAGTGTGTCCTGACCCCCCCACGGTGTCCCCAAACTGTCCCCAAATCCCGCACGGGGACAGTGACCCCAACAACTCCCCCGAAGTCACCCCTGAGTGACCCCATAACCCACACAGAACTGCAGGGGGCTGCCTGGGGGGGACACACGGGGACACCAGGGGCGTCACAGCATGTCCTGACCCCCCCACGGTGTCCCCAAACTGTCCCCAAATCCAGCACGGGGACAGTGACCCCAAAAAAAACTCCCTCAAAGTCACCCCTGAGTGACCCCATAACCCACACAGAACTGCAGGGGGCTGCCTGGGGGGGATACATGGGGACACCAGGGGGTCAGGGACAGCCCGACCCCCCCACGGTGTCCCCAAATCCCCCATGGGATTTGACCCCAAAAAAACCCCCCAAAAGTCACCCCTGGGTGTTTGTGACCCTCAAAGTCCTCCGAAAGCCACCCCTGAAATCCACACAGAACTGCAGGGGGCTGCCTGGGGGGGACAAATGGTGACACCGGGGGCTCAGGGGACATTCCAACCCCCCACGGTGTCCCCAAACTGTCCCCAAATCCCGCATGGGGACAGTGACCCCAAAAACCCCCCCAAAGTCACCCCTGAGTGACCCCATAACCCAGACAGAACAGCAGGGGGCTGCCTGGGGGGCACAGCGTGTCCTGCCCCCCCCAGTGTCCCCAAACTGTCCCCAAATCCCCCATGGGGACAACAACCCCAAAACCCCCCGCAATAACCCCCCCAAATCCCACTCAAAACCCCCCAAACACCCCTAAAACTCCCTGAAATTCCCCAAAACTCCCAAACCTCCCCAAAATCCCGTACCAGGGATGTGGATGCTGTCGCAGCGGATGTCCATCTCGGGCAGCCAAAACCCCCCAAATCGGACAGTTGGGGTCACCTGGGACAGCTGGGGACACCTCGGGGACAGCTGGGGTCACCTGGGGACACCTCGGGGACAGCTGGGGACACCTGGGACAGCTGGGGACACCTGGGGACAGCTGGGACAGCTGGGGACATCTGGGAGGGGCTGCAATGGCCACCTTGCCCGAGGGCATGTGCACCTCACCTGGGGGGACACGGCCACCTGGGGTCACCTGGGACAGCTGGGGGCACCTGGCACAGCTGGGGACACCTGGGGACAGCTGGGGACACCTGGGGACACCTGGGGTCACCTGGGACAGCTGGGGACACCTGGGGACAGCTGGGAACACCTGGGACAGCTACCTGGGGACACCTGGGGACACCTGGGACAGCTGGGGACACCTGGGGACACCTGGGACAGCTGGGGACACCTGGGGACACCTGGGACAGCTGGGAGGGGCTGAGGACACCTGGGGACAGCTCTGGGGACACTTGGGGACACCTGGTAGGGGCTGCAGTGGCCACCTTGCCTGAGGGCATCCACACCCCACCTGGGGACAGGGTCACCTGCGTCAGACGGGGACACCTGGGGACACCTGGGGACACCTGGGGACACTCAGAGGTTTTTTGGACTGGTTTTGAGGTGCTTTTTGGGTTAATTTTGGGCTGATTTTGAGGTATTTTTGGACTGGTTTGGACTCATTTTTGGCTGGGTTTTGAGGCAGTTTTGGGCTGATTTTTGGGCTGACTCTTGAGGTGTTTTTGGGCCAGTTTTGAGGTATTTTTGGGCCGATTTTGGGGCTGACTGAGGTATTTTTTGGCCGTTTTTGGGGCTGTCTTTGACACATTTTGAGCTGATTTTGGGGCTGACTCTGAGGTATTTTTGGGCCAGTTTTGGGGCTGACTCTGAAGTATTTTTGGGCCGATTTTGGACAGGTTCTGAAGTATTTTTGGGCCCAGTTTGGGGCTGACTCTGAGGTATTTTTTGAACCAGTTTTGAGGTATTTTTGGGCTGATTTTAGGGCTGACTCTGAGGTATTTTTGGACCCATTTTGGGGCTGATTCTGAGGTATTTTTTGACCAGTTTTGAGGGGGTTTTGGGCTGATTTTGGGGCTGACTCTGAAGTATTTTTGGGCCGATTTTGGACAGGTTCTGAAGTATTTTTGGGCCGATTTTGGACAGGTTCTGAAGTATTTTTGGGCCCAGTTTGGGGCTGACTCTGAGGTATTTTTGAACCAGTTTTGAGGTATTTTTGAGCTGATTTTGGGGCTCACTTTGACACATTTTGGGCTGATTCTGGGGCTGACTCTGAGGTATTTTTGGGGCTGTTTTGGGGACCCCCCACCCCCCAGATTCGGGGTGTCCCCTCACCCGTGATCTCGCCCTTCTTGATGGTGAAGGGGATGACGAGGTCGAAGGGCCGCAGCCCGGCCATGTCCAGCCCGTTGACCCCCAGCAGCGGCCGGTCCGTGGCCTGGGGGGCACCGAGGGTCAGCGCACCCCAAAAACACCCAGCACCCAGCTTTCACCCCAAATTCACTTTTTTTTCCCCCTTTTCTCCCCTGTTTTTTCCCATTTTTTCCCTTTTTTCCCCTGATTTTTGACCATTTTTCCCCACTTTTTCTCATCTTCTCCCCGTTTTCCCCCATTTTCCCCCGTTTCCCCCCGCTCCTCACTCACCATGACCTGGAAGGGGCTGTTGGGGATGTGCACCCCCCAAACCTCACTCAGATCCCACATTTCCCTCCATAAGCCCCATTTTAACCCCGTATTTTCCCACTTTTCCCCCATTTTCCCCCGTTTCCCCCCGCTCCTCACTCACCATGACCTGGAAGGGGCTGTTGGGGATGTGCACCCCCCAAACCTCACTCAGATCCCACATTTCCCTCCATAATCCCCATTTTAACCCCGTATTTTCCCACTTTTCCCCCATTTTCCCCCTGTTTTTTCCCATTTCCTCCCCGTTCCTCACTCACCATGACCTGGAAGGGGCTGTTGGGGATGTGCTCCCCCCTGAACCTCACACAGATCCCGATATCTCTCTATAATCCCCTTTTTTTTCCTCATTTTTCTCCTGTTTTTCCCCATTTTTACCCCATTTTTTCCCACTTTTCCCCCATTTTCCCCCTGTTTTTTCCTATTTCCTCCCCGTTCCTCACTCACCATGACCTGGAAGGGGCTGTTGGGGATGTGCTCCCCCCTGAACCTCACACAGATCCCACATTTCCCTCTATAATCCCCATTTTTACCCCGTATTTTCCCATTTTTACCCCATTTTTCCCCACTTTTCCCCCATTTTCCCCCATTTTCCCCCGTTTCCCCCCGCTCCTCACTCACCATGACCTGGAAGGGGCTGTTGGGGATGTGCTCCCCCCCGAACCTGACGCAGATGACGTATTTCCCGGGCTGCGGCGCGGTGTAGAAGATGTCGAAGGTGCCGTCGGGGTTCTCCACCACGTCCACGTCCACCTCGGAGCCGTCGGGCGTGCACACCGAGCAGGTGACCTTGCCCTTCCCGGCCGCCTTGGCGTCCACCGTGATCAGCGTCTGCTCGCCCAGCTGGATGGTGGGGCCCAGGCCCGGCCCTACAGGAGCCGGGGGTCAGGGGCCAGAACCCCAAAATGGGACAAGAAACCCCAAAATGGGGCCAGGAACCCCAAACCAGGACCCTTTGGGGCCACCGTGATCAGCGTCTGCTCGCCCAGCTGGATGGTGGGGCCCAGGCCCGGCCCTAAAGGAGCCGGGGGTCAGGGGCCAGAACCCCAAAATGGGACAAACAAACCCAAAATGGGGCCAAAAACCCCAAAATGGGGCCAGGAACCTCAGACTGGGACTCATGTGGGGACATCTGGAACACGAATCCCAAAACGGGGCCAGGAACCCCAAAATGGGACCAGGAACCCCAAAATGGGGCCAGGAACCCAAAATGGGGCCAGGAACCCCAAAATGGGACCCTTTGGGGCCACCGTGATCAGCGTCTGCTCGCCCAGCTGGATGGTGGGGCCCAGGCCTGGCCCTACGGGAGCCGGGGGTCAGGGGCCAGAACCCCAAAATGGGACAAAAAAACCCAAAATGGGGCCAGGAATCTCAAACTGGGACCCATTTGGGGACATCTGGAACAGGAACCTGAAACAGGACCAGGATCTCCAAAATGGGACCAGGAACTCCAAAATGGGGCCAGGAACCCCAAAACAGAGCCAAGAATCCCAAAACGGGGCCAGGAACTCCAAAATGGGGCCAGGAACCCCAAAATGGGGCCAGGAACCCCAAAATGGGACCAGGAACTCCAAAATGGGGCCAAAAACCCCAAAATGGGGGCAGGAACCCCAAAACAGGACGCATTTGGGGGCATCTGGACCAGGAACTCCAAAACAGGACCAGGAACTCCAAAATGGGGCCAGGAACCCCAAAATGCGGTCAGGAACCCCAAAATGGGGCCAGGAACCCCAAAATGCGGTCAGGAGCCCCAAAATGGGACCAGGAACCCCAAAATGGGGCCAGGAACCCAAAATGGGGCCAGAAACACCAAAATGGGGCCAGGAACCCAAAATGGGGCCAGGAACCCAAAACTGGGCCCATTTGGGGACATCTGGAACAGGAACCCATTTGGGATCCCAAAACAAGGACAGGAACCCCAAAATGGGACCAGGAACCCCAAAACAAGGACAGGAACCCCAAAACGGGACCCATTGGGGGTCACCAGCACCTCTGGAGCCTTTGGGGTCACCATGATGGAACCCCTTTGGTGGCCCCGAAATGGGATCCCATCATTAATTTTGGGGGGTCCCATCATTAATTGAGTTTGGGGGTCCCTCATCTTTAATTTGGGGGGACCTACATCATTAAACTGGGGGGGTCTCTCATTAATTTGGATCATGGGGGTCTCTCATCATTAATTTTAGGGGTTTCCCATAATTAATTGAGATCATGGAGGTCTCTCATCATTAATTTTGGGCGAGTCTCTCACTAATTGAGATCATGGGCGTCTCCCATCATTAATTTGGGAGGGTCTCTCATTAATTTGGATCATGGGGGTCTCCCATCATTAATCTGGGGGGTCCCCATCATTAATTGAGATCATGAGGGTCTCCCATCAATAATTTTGGGGGGTTCCTCATCATTTAACTCAGGTTCCTCCCACCCCAAACCCCCTCCCAA
>NW_024502481.1:6820-17910 GCF_017590055.1 Onychostruthus taczanowskii
GGGCGTGGGGGGGTGGGCGTGGGGTGGGGTGGGCAGAGAAGCAAGAAATCCAGTGAGACACAGCCGTGAGACCCCCAAAACCCGCCAAAACCCCCCAAAATCCCCCAAAACACCCCCAAAAATCCCCTTTCCCCCCTCGGTGCAGCCGTGCCCCTTTCCCAGCAGGACTGTGCACCCCCATTCCTGAGGGGGTTTTCGCGGTGGTTTCTCCCATTCCTGAGGTGGTATCCCCCATTTTGGGGGGGGTTCCCCTGTAGTTTTTGGGGTGTTTTATCCCATTTTTGAGGTATTTCCTCCCAGTTTTTGGGGGTTTTCCCCCATTTCGGGGCTCACCGGTGACCGTGCACTTGCTGGCGTCGCCGGTGGGCACGGCCCGGATGCGGTAGGGGGAATAGGGGATCTCGTCCCCCCCGTATTTGATGAGGATGGTGTAGCGGCCGGTCATGTCCGGCACGTAGGACACGGTGTAGGTGCCGTCCTGATTGTCCCGGATTGAGGCTTTCTTGGGCTTCCCCTCGGGATCCTGAGGGGAAAAAGTGGGAATTTCGGCCATTGGTGAGGTGAGAATGCGAATTTGGGCAGTTTTGGGGTGTGAAAAAGGAACTGGGAAAAAGGAACTCAGAGGTCCCAGGCAGGGGACATGTTCTCCTGGGATTCCCCTCAGAATCCTGAGGTGAAAAAGCTTTTCCTGAGGGGAAAAAGTGGGAATTTCGGCCATTGGTGAGGTGAGAATGGGAATTTGGGCAGTTTTGGGGTGTGAAAAAGGAACTGGGAAAAAGGAACCCAGAGCTCCCAAGCTGGGGACATGTTCTCTTGGGATTCCCCTCAGAATCCTGAGGGGAAAAAGCTTTTCCTGAGGGGAAAAAGTGGGAATTTCGGCCATTGGTGAGGTGAGAATGCGAATTTGGGCAGTTTTGGGGTGTGGGGTTGGATTTTAGGGCTGGGAAAAAGGATCCCAGAGCTCTCAGGTGGGGTTATGCTCCCTTGGGATTTCCCTCAGAATCCTGAGGTGAAAAAGCTTTTCCTGAGGGGAAAAAGTGGGAATTTCGGCCATTGGTGAGGTGAGAATGCGAATTTTGCTGGTTGAGAGGTGGAAAAATGGGAATTTGGGCTGGGAAAAAGGATCCCAGAGCTCCCGGGTGGCATCATGCCCCCTTGGGTTTGCAGTTGGGATCCTGAGGGAAAAAGCTTTTCCTGAGGGGAAAAAGTGGGAATTTCGGCCATTGGTGAGGTGAGAATGCGAATTTTGGTGGTTGGGAGGTGGAAAATGAGAATTTGGGCAGTTTTTGGGGTGTGGGATTGGATTTTAGGGCTGGGGAAAAAGGATCCCAGAGCTCCTGGGTGGGGTCATGCTCCCTTGGGATTCCCCTCAGCATCCTGAGGGGAAAAAACTTGGGTTTAGGGGATTTAGTGTGGGTTTGGGTGTAAAAAAACTGGGAATTAGGGAATGTGGAATGGGCTTTTGGGGGGAAAACGTGGAAATTAGAGACTGTGGGGTGGCTTTGGGGCCACCAGAGCACAAAAATTCCCACTTCCACCACCAACCCTCCCCCAGACAAATCCCATCCGCACCACCAAAACCACCCCCCTCCAACACTCCCCACCTCCCTCAAACCCCCCAAAAAAACTGTGAATTAGAGAATGTGGAATGGTGTTTTGGGGGAAAAACCTGGAAATTAGGAACTGTGGGGTGGCTTTGGGGCCACCAGAGCACAAAAATTCCCACTTCCACCACCAACCCCCCCCGGACAAATCCCAAAACCACCCCCCTCCAACACTCCCCACCTCCCTCAAACCCCCCAAAAAACCCCAAATCCCACGCCCCCACCCCCTGAAGCCCCCCAAAACCCCGCGGGCACCGTGATCTGCACGGCCAGCAGCCCCTCGCCGGCGTCCTTGGCGTCGATGGTGAACTCCACGGGCAGGCTGGCCGGCACGCCCGTGGTGTTGAGCCCGGGGCCGCTCGCCCGCACCTTGCTGGCGTCGACTGTGAATTAGAGAATGTGGAATGGTGTTTTGGGGGAAAAACCTGGAAATTAGGAACTGTGGGGTGGCTTTGGGGCCACCAGGAGGAACAGGACAAGAAAACACAGAGCTTTATTTGGTCCCTAAACAACAACAAGAAAAAATCAAAAGGAGTAGCTGCCACTGCTCAGATTAAATCACCCCCCTCCAACACTCCCCACCTCCCTCAAACCCCCCAAAAAACCCCAAATCCCACGCCCCCACCCCCTGAAGCCCCCCAAAACCCCGCGGGCACCGTGATCTGCACGGCCAGCAGCCCCTCGCCGGCGTCCTTGGCGTCGATGGTGAACTCCACGGGCAGGCTGGCCGGCACGCCCGTGGTGTTGAGCCCGGGGCCGCTCGCCCGCACCTTGCTGGCGTCGTGGGTGGGCAGCGCCTTCACCTTGAAGGGGCTTTGGGGAGGAATTTTAGGGTCAGGAGACCCCAAAACGCCTGGGGAGCCGCCCGAAATGTCCCCCCGGGCGCACCTGCGGGGCACCTCGTGGTCGCCGTAGCGCACGGAGATGCTGTAGGGTCCCTCGCGGGACGGGACGTAGGACACGCGCTGCGTGCCGTCGCCGTTGTCGGCCACGTCCACGGGCTCCAGCACGCCTGTCGGGGGGAAAATGGGGGGTTTTTGGGGGTTTTTATGGGGTTTTGGGGGGTTTACGTGGGTTAAGGGAGGTTGGGGTGTTGTGGGATGGGTTGAAAAGATTGTAGAGTAACATGAAAGTCACTGCAGGGTAGTACAGAAGTTATTAAAAGGGGGTGTGGGGCTGCCCCGAATACCATAGGGTGACCCAAAATTCCAAAGGGTGCCCCAAAAGCCCATAGGGCAGCCCCAAAAGCATACAGGGTGTCCCAAAATCCCACAGGGCAGACCCAAAATCCCAAGAAATCCCACAAATCCCCCTGCAAAATCCAAATAAATCCCCCAAATCCAAGAAAACCCCCTCCAAAACCCACCAAATTCCCTCCCACTGACCTTTGGGGCCCTGGACTTTGATGTCCAGCGGGGCCACGCCGGCCTTGGAGGTGTCCACGGTGAAGGTCTGGGGGACGTTGGCCCGGACGTGGCCGGGGGTCAGCCCGGGACCCCCGCAGGACACTCGGGACGCGTCCACCACGTCCGACACCGGCACCTGGAACGGGCTCCCTGGAGGGAAAATCCGGGAATTAGGGAGTGTGGGCCGGGGTTTGGGGGAGAAAATGGGATTTAGGGGCCACCAGGAGAAAAAAATCAGGGATTTAGGGGATGTGGGGTGGGGTTTTGGGGGGAAAAATGGGATTTAGGGACTGTGGGATGGGTTTGGGGTTACCAGGGGAAAAAAATGGGATTTAGGGGTCACCAGGGGAAATACCACCAGATTTCCTAAAAATCCCACAAAATCTCCTATAACCCCTCAAAATATCCCCCTAAAACCCCTCCAAACTAAAATCTTTGGAAATTGCCTGAAAAACACCCAAAAAATTGCCTGAACAATTCCCAAAAAAATTTCCTCCAAATCCCCCCCAAAAAAAAAAATTCTTGAAAAATCCCCCAAAACTCAAAAAAAAGTCCCCAAAATTAAAAAAAAAAAAAAAAAACTGAAATAAAAAAAAAGAACCCCCGAAATTCCAAAAAATCCCCTGAAATTCAAAATAAATCCCCCAAAATTGCCCAAAAAATTCCCCAAAAATTCCCAAAAAATTCCCAGGAATTCCCGCGTGCCCGGGGCTCACCGGGGACCTGATGGCCGCCGTAGGTGACGTTGAGGCTGTAGGTGCCGGGCTCGTAGGGGATGTACTCCACGGAGCAGCTGCCGTCCTTGTTGTCCGTGCAGGACATTTTGGCTTCTGAGGGACCCTCCACGGCCAGGCCCAGACCCCCCGTGCCGGCCCCCCTGGAAAAGGGGATTTGGGGTCATGGGAGTGGGGGAAAATGGGATTTGGGGTCATGGGAAAGGGGGAAATGGGATTTGGGGTCATGGGACGGGAGGGGAAATGGGATTCGGGGTCATGGGAGGGGGAGATTTGGGGTCATGGGAGTGGGGAAAATGGGATTTGGTGTCATGGGACGGGAGGGGAAATGGGATTTGGGAGATTTGAGGGGAAAATGGGATTTGGGGTTATGAGGGGAGGGGAAATGGGATTTGGGGTCATGACCCAGAGAGATTTGGGGTCACAGGAGGAGGGCAAAATGGGATTTAGGGTCATGAGAGGAGGGGAAAATGGGATTTGGGGTCATTGAAGGGAGGAAAATGGGATTTGGTGTCATGGGAGAGGGGGAAATGGGATTTGGGGTCATGGGAGAGGGGGAAATGGGATTTGGGGTCACTGGAGGGGAAAAATGGGATTTGGGGTCATGGGAGGAGGGGAAAATGGGATTTGGGGTCATGGGAGGAGGGGAAAGTGGGGTTTGGGGTCATGGGAGGAGGGGAAAATGGGATTTGGGGTCATGGGAAAGGAGGAAATGGGATTTGGGGTCATGGGAAAGGGGAAATGGGATTTGGGGTCATGGGAAAGGGGGAGATGGGATTTGGGGTCATGGGAAAGGGGGAATGGGATTTGGGGTCATGGGAGAGGGGGAAATGGGATTTGGGGTCATGGGAGGGGGAGGTTTGGGGGAAAATGGGATTTGGGGTCATTGCATTCAGGTTTGGGGAGTAACGGGGGTTTAGGTGGAGCAGGAGATGGAGATTCCGATTGTAGGAATTCCCAGCAGGATTTGGGGATCTCCCAGCAGGATTTTGGGAATGCCCAGTGGGATCCGGGGGTTTCCCATTGGGATTTTGGGCATTCCCGTTGGGATTCTGGGAATTCCCGGTGGGATTCTGGGGATTCCCAGTGGGGTTTTGGGAATTCCTGTCGGGATTTTGGGGATTCTCATCAGGATTCTGGGGATTCTCATCGGGATTTTGGGGTTTCCCATTGGGATTCTGGGGATTTCCATCAGGATTTTGGGAATTCTCATCAGGATTTTGGGAATTCCCCTCGAGGTTTGGGCATTCCCGTCGGGATCGGGGCTCTCACCGGGTCTCCACGGTGAATTTGTTGGGCTGGTTGGTGGTGCCGCTCTGGATGCCGGGGCCGTGCACCCGCACCCGGGTGGGGTCACAGCCCTCGGTGACGGGGACACGGAACGGGCTCAGCGGCACCGGGGACCCCCCGTAGGTGACATCCACCTTGTGCAGGCCTGGGGGGCAGCGGGTCACCCCAAATCCCACCAAACCCCACCCAAAGACCACCAAAAATCCCTTAGAACCTCTCAAAGCCCACCAAAAATCCCTCAAGTTGCCCAAAATTCCTGCAAATTCCTTCCACACACCCCAAACCCATAAATGTCCCCCCAAGCCCCCAAAATGCTCCAAAATCCTCTCAAATCCACCAAAATCCCTCCAAATCCACTAGAAATACCCCCAAATCCCTCATAATCCCCCAAAAAATTTCAAAATACCTCAGAATATCCCAAACCCCACAAAATCCCCCCAAGCCTCCAAAATTCCTCTAAGTCATCCAAAATCCCCACAAAATCCTTCAAAATTCCCCCAAAATCCCTCAAAATACCCTCAAAATCCCCCAAAATGCCCCCAAATCCCTCTGGAATGCCAGGTGTGCTCACCCTCCTCGTAGGGCGTGTACTCCACGTGGTAGGTGCCGTCGCCCCGGTCCTCCACGAAGGTCTCGGTGACGTTTCCGGATGGGTTGGACACCAGGGCCTTGACATGGGGACCGCCGGCCTTGGACACGGCCCGGGCGTCCACCTCGAACTCCGTCACGGCCTCGCGGAACACGGCTGGGATGGGGAAACGGGGCTGGGGTCAACGGGGTCTTCTTCCAACCCAACTCAACCCAACCCAACTCATCCCAACCCAACTCCACCCAACTGATCCCAACCCAGCGAAACTCAACAAAGCCCAACTCAACTCAACCCAACTCAATTTATCCCAGCCAACCCCACTCAACTCAACCTATCCCATCCTCTTCCAACTCAACCCGACCCAACACAACTCATCCCAACTCAACTCAACTCAACCCAACCCAACCCTTTGACCCCACCCCAAACTCACCTTTCCCCTCCACGCCGGGCCCGTACACCTTGATGCCGGACGTATCCACAGCTGCGGGCGCCGGCTCCACGCGCACGGTGCTGGGGAAGTGCGGCACGGGCTGCCCGCCGTACTCCACGGTGACGGTGTGCACGCCGGCGCTGCGCGGCGTGTAGGCGATGGTGTAAATGCCGTCGCCGTTCTCCTCCACCCTCACGTCCGCCCGCGCCCCGGCTTCCGAGGCGATGCCGATGGTCAGCTCGGCCGTCCCCGCCCGGCTGCAGTCCACGCGGAAGCGCCCCGGCTGGCCGGCCGTGGCCTTCTCCAACCCCGGCCCTTCGCAGGTGACCTTGGAAGGGTCGAACTTTGGCTGGATCGGCGCGCGGAAGGGCGAGCCCGGGATGTGGGCGCCAGCGAAGAGGATGTTGATGTTGTAGTCGCCGGGCTCCGTGGGCAGGTAGGACACCGAGCAGGTGCCGTCACCGTTGTCCTGGCACTCGATTTTGGCCTCGCAGGGCCCCTCCACGGTCAGCCCCAAACCGCCTGTGCCGGCGCCTTTTGTGTCGATGGTGAATGGGGCCGGAACCCCTGCCAGGCCGCCCTGGAGACCGGGGCCAAAGGCACGGACCTGGGGAGATGGAAGGGTTGAGTTGGGTTGGATTAGCTGGGATGGGCTGAGTTGGATTGGTTGGGTTGAGTTGAATTGGGTTGGGTTGAGTTGAATTGGGTTGGATTGGATTAGTTGGGTTGAGTTGAAACAGACTGAGTTGGGTTGGATTGAGCTGGGTTGAGCTGGGTTGAGTTGGATTAGTTGGGTTGAGTTGGGATGGGTTGGGTTGGTTGGGTTGAGTTGGGTTGGATTGGTTGAGTTGAACTGGGTTGAGATGGATGAGTTGGATTAGTTCGGTTGAGTTGAATTGGATTAGTTGAGTTGGGTTGAGTTGGATTGGGTTGAGTTGGATTGGGTTGAGTTGGATTGGGTTGAGTTGAGTTGGATTGGGTTGAGTTGGGTTGAGTTGGATTGGGTTGAGTTGGGTTGGGTTGAGTTGAGTTGGATTGGGTTGAGTTTGTTCCCAAGACCTCCACCCCAAACCCTCCTACACAAATCCCCCCGAACCCCCCCAGGCCCCCTCCCCTCACCTTGGAGGGGTCGGTGGCCGGCACCACCTCGACGGGGAAGGGGCTGCCGGGCACGGGCACGCCGTCATAGGTGACCTCCACGCTGTGGGGGCCCTCGTCGCGCGGCACGAAGCGCACGGCGCTGCTCTCGGGGGCGGCGCCCGGCTCCACCGTGCACGGCACCGCCTTGCGGGACGGCCCCAAAATCCGGGCGCCCACCTTGCCCTGGCCCCCCGCGCCCTTGGCCTTCACCGTGAACTCCTGCGCCTTGCCCACCTCCAGCTCTGCGGGCACGGATTGGGGAGGGGGCTGCGCGTCAGGGACAGGGAACCCCAAATTCACCCGGGGGGTGAAGCCCAAATTGGGGAGGGGGCTGCGCATCAGGGACAGGGAAGCCCACAGCTGGAACCCCAAATTCACCCAGGGGGTGAAGCCCAAATTGGGGAGGGGGCTGCAGGTCAGGGACAGGGAACCCCAAATTCACCCGGGGGTGAATCCCAAATTGGGGAGGGGGCAATGGGTTAGGGAGAGGGAACCCCAAATTCACCCGGGGGTGAATCCCAAATTGGGGAGGGGGCTGCAGGTCAGGGACAGGGAACCCCAAATTCACCCGGGGGTGAAGCCCAAATTGGGGAGGGGGCTGCGTGTCAGGGACAGGGAACCCCCAAATTCAGGTGTTTTGGGGGGTTTTTGGGGGTGCAGAGGCAGGTTTTGGGGTGTTTTGGGGTGCCTTACCTGCTGTACAGGTGTGTAGGTGACTATGTGGGTGGGTTTGGGGTGTTTTTGGGGTATTTTTGGGGTGTTTTTGGGGTGTTTTTGGGGTGTTTTGGGGTGCCCTACCTGCTGCACAGGTGTGTAGGTGACCGTGTGGGTATTTTTGGGGTGTTTTTGGGGGGTTTTCTGCCCTACCTGCTGCACAGGCTTGTAGGTGACCGTGTGGGTGTTTTTGGGGGTTTTTGGGGGTGCAGAGGCAGTTTTTGGGGTGATTTTGGGGTGTTTTTGGGGTGTTTTCTGCCCTACCTGCTGCACAGGCGTGTAGGTGACGGTGTGCGTGCCATCGTGGTTGTCGGTCACCTGCAGGTCCCTCACGGCCTCGCCCTTGCCCGGCCCCGTCACCTGCACGTCCAGGGCGGCCCGGCCCCCGCCCTTGGTGCTCACCGTGAAATGGGTGGGCTTGCCCAGCTCCACACCTGGGGGACCCCAAAATCCCGGTCAGACACCCCAAAAACCCCAAAATCACGGTCAGACACACCCAAAAACCCCCAAATCACCGTCAGACACACCCAAAAACCCCAAAATCACGGTCAGACACACCCAAAAACCCCCAAATCACCGTCAGACACACCCAAAAACCCCAAAATCACGGTCAGACACACCCAAAAACCCCCAAATCACCGTCAGACACACCCAAAAACCCCAAAATCACGGTCAGACACACCCAAAAACCCCCAAATCACCGTCAGACACACCCAAAAACCCCAAAATCACGGTCAGACACACCCAAAAACCCCCAAAATCCCAGTCAGACACCCCCAAAAATCCCAAAATCCCGGTCAGACAACCCCAAAAAACCCCAAAATCACAGTCAGACACACCCAAAAAACCCCAAAATCCGGGTCAGACACACCCAAAAAACCCCAAAATCACCGTCAGACACACCCAAAAAACCCCAAAATCACCGTCAGACACACCCAAAAACCCCAAAATCACAGTCAGACACACCCAAAAACCCCAAATCCCAGTTAGACACCCCCAAAACCCCCCAAAATCACGGTCAGACACACCCAAAAACCCCAAAATCACGGTCAGACACACAAAAAACCCCCAAAATTGTGGTCAGACGCACCAAAAACCCCCAAAATCATGGTCAGACACCCCCAAAAACCCCCAAAATCACGGTCAGACACACCCAAAAACCTCCAAAATCACAGTCAGACACACCCAAAAACCCCAAAATCACGCTGAGAGACACCCAAAAACCCCAAAATCACGGTCAGACACACCCTAAAACCCCCAAAATCACAGTCAGACACACCCAAAAACCCCAAAATCACAGTCAGACACATCCAAAAACACCCAAAATCACGGTCAGACACCCAAAAACCCCAAAATCACGGTCAGACATCCCCAAAAACCCCCAAAATCACGATCAGACACATCTAAAAACACCCAAAATCACGGTCAGACACCCAAAACCCCCCAAAATCATGGTCAGACACCCTAAAACCCCAAATTCAGGTCAGACACCGCAAAAAAAAGCCCAAAATCACAGTCAGACACGCTCCAAAACCCAAATCCTGACAAAACCACCCAAAAATTCCAAAATCCCGGTCAGACACACCCAAAAATTCCAAAATCCCGGTCAGACACACCCAAAAATTCCAAAATCCCGGTCAGACACACCCAAAAACCCCCAAAATCACAGTCAGACACACCCAAATCCCCCAAAATCACGGTCAGACACACCCAAAAAACCCCAAAATCATGGTCAGAGACACCCAAAAACCCCCAAAATCAGGGTCAGACACCCCAAAAAACCCAAATCCTGACAGAACCACCCAAAAACCCCAAAATCCTGACAGAGACCCACAAAAAACCCCAAATCCTGACAGAACCCCCCCCCCCCCCCCCGCCAAAATCGCAAATCGCAAAAGAACCTTCCCCAAAAATCCCAAATCCAAAAAGAACCCAGGTCCCTAAATCTGATTCCCACTATTGCAGGCCCCCCAGCCCACCCTGGCCGGCCTCGGCGCAGTCCACGGTGAAGTAGGTCGGCTCCAGGGCCTTGAGCCCGCTCTTGGCCACGCCCGGCCCGAAAACCTTCACCTTGTGGGGGTGGCTGCCCGCCCCCACCCCCACCTGCGGGGGGACGGGGGGTCAGGGGCACCCCAAAGCCCCCCGCGCGCCGGGACACCCCCAGACCCAAATGCGGGACCCCCAGGAACGCAGGGCTCCAAAAAACACCTCAGAAATTGGGTTGGAAAACCCAAAAATGCAGATTTAGGATCCCCTGAGGAACCCAGAACCCCCAAAAAATGGAGTTGGGACGCCCCCAAACTGGAGCTGCGACCCCCAGACTCAAATTCAGGACCCCCAGGAACGCAGGGCTCCAAAAAACACCTCAGAAATTGGGTTGGAAAACCCAAAAATGCAGATTTAGGATCCCCAAAACTGGGGCTGGGAACCCAAAAATCCAAATTTTAGGGGGCACCCCTCACCACAAAAGGAGTTTTTTGGATATTTACCCCCCTCGACCCCCCCACAAAATCCCAATTTTTGGGTTTTTTAGGACATTTATCCCCCTAAAATCCCCATTTCCAGGACTTTTGGGGCATTTATCTCCCAAAAATCCCAATTTTTGGGGCATTTATCCCCAAAAAATAACAATTTTAGGGATTTTTGGGACATTTATGCCCCCAAAATCCCAATTTTTTTTTGGTTTTTGTGCCATTCTTTCCCCCAGCCCCCCCAATATCCCAATTTTTGGGGCATGTATTGCCCCAAAATCCCAGTTTTGGGGTTTTTTGGGACATTTATCCCCCCAAAATCCTAATTTTTGAGCCAATCACCCCCCAAAATCCCAATTTTTGGGGCATTTAACCCCCCAAAATCCCAATTTTGAGCCATTTTTCCCCCCAAAACCCCAATTTTTGGGACATTTTTCCCCCCCAAACCCCAATATTTCAGTTTTTGTGCCCCCCCAAACCCCAATATTTCGGTTTTTGTGCCCCCCCCCGGGTCCCTCACCCGGAAGGGGCTCTGGGGGATGTTGACGCCCCCCCAGCACAGCATGGCCGTGTGCTTCAGCGCCTTCCGCGGCGTGTACGAGCAGCTGAAGGTGCCGTTCCCGTTGTCCTTCACCGCCACCTCCACGGGGCTCCCCTCGGCGTCCTGGGGCACCCCGGGGGTCAGCCCAAAACCCCCCCCAAAACCCCCCAA
>NW_024502482.1:0-624 GCF_017590055.1 Onychostruthus taczanowskii
GGGGTGCCGATTTTGGGGTGCAGGATCGGTCTTTTTGGGGTGCAGGATCTCTTTTTGGGGTGCAAATTTGGGGTGATGGATCCCCTTTTTTGGATGCTGATTTTGGGTGTGCCAGATCTCCTTTTTGGGGTGCCGATTTTGGGGTGCAAATTTTGGGGATGCTGGGTGCATTTTTGGGGTGCAGGATCCCCTTTTGGGGTGCCAATTTTGGGGATGACAGATCCCTTTTTTGGGGTGCAGATTTGAGGGTAAAAATTCCCTTTTTTGGGCGCTGGATCCCCTTTTTTGGGAGTGGCAATTTGCTGAACGGGAATTCCCACCGGGAATTTGGGAATTCGGGAAGAAGTCCCGGAGTTTATTTGGGATTTCGAGGCCAAATCCCAGGTGCTGGGGGGGGATTCCCAAATATCCCAAAAACATCCCGGGAATGCGGAGCGGGCTCGGCCTGGAGGGAATTTTGGGATTGGAGATCCCAAACTTTGGGAAAAGGGGCTTGGACGGGAGGAGGAGCTGGAATTACGGGATTTCCTCAAAGGGGGCGTGGATTTGGGGGATCCCAGTGGGAATGGGGTGGGAATCCCATCCCCATCCTGTCCTCATCCCTAATCCCAAATCCCATCCCAA
>NW_024502483.1:0-623 GCF_017590055.1 Onychostruthus taczanowskii
AAAATCCCCAAAATTCCCAAAAATTCCGTACCAGCCCCACGAGCTGCGCCAGCTCCAGCCCCACCGAGACCAGCACGGGACCCCCCCCGGGAGCCCCCGGCCGCACCCCGGCCCGGTAACGGGACCCCCACGGCCAGCACCGCCCTGGGGGCGTTAATTAATTAATTAGTCATTAATTACATTCATTAAAGGGAATAAAGTGTAAAAAAAATGGGGTTAAATGGAAAAAAAATGGAATTAAAGGGAATAAAAATGGAATTCCAGCCCAAAATCCCCGGCCCAGGAGGGGTTGGGAGACCCAGCACAGCCCTGGGGGGCGTTAATTAGTTAATTACTTTATTAGTCATTAATTACATTCATTAAATTGGATTAAATGGGGAAAAAATGGAATTAAAGGGAATTAAAATGGAATTAAAATAAATAAAAATGGAATTCCAGCCCAAAATCCCCGGCCCAGGAGGGGTTGGGAGACCCAGCACAGCCCTGGGGGTCGTTAATTAGTTAATTAGTCACTAATTACAGCCCTTAAATGGGATTAAATGGGAAAAAATGGAGTTAAATGGAAAAAAATTTGAATTAAAGGGAATAAAAATGGGATTAAAATGGAATAAAAATGGAATTCC
>NW_024502484.1:0-623 GCF_017590055.1 Onychostruthus taczanowskii
CAACAGCTATGGGGACCAGATCCCCAGATTCCCTCCAGCTCTGGCAGATCTAAAGCTGAGCACTAGTTAGGTCAGAGATATTATCACCATCTGTACCCCTTTAAATTTCCCCAGTGTAGAGAAAAGGAGAGCAGAGCAAACGTTCCCAAACCCTCACCTCATCCCTGTGCAGGCTGGGAAGTGTCAGAGGCTCTGGCTCTCCTGTCACTAGGAAGACCTCAGTGCTTCCCCATGCCACTGTGCTAAATCCTTGCTTGCATCAAGGAGACATGGCATTTTCTTGGGAATCCTCTCTGCTAAGAATATCCTCTATTTACATATTCACCCCTGTGGGGGCGGATGGGAAACAGGGCAGTGAACTGAATGTCCTTGGAAGATGTGTGTGTTGGTTTCCATGGAGCTGGGTGCCTGGCCAGGGCTCTGTTTGCACTGATCACGTGTGGTGACAGCACTGGGGACAGCCCCGGGGCCAGTGCTGCTCTGCCACCTGCCACCCCATGGGACTCGCTGCTTGTTCAGAGGGCCTGGAGCAGGAGTGAGGGGTGCAGGTGCTCCTGTGGGCTCCTGTGTGCTCCTGTGGGCTCCTGTGGGCTCCCGTGTGCTCCTGTGTGTTCCTGCATGTT
>NW_024502485.1:0-623 GCF_017590055.1 Onychostruthus taczanowskii
CGAACCCCCCAATTCTGCCCCCCAGGGACACAGCCAACGCCGTGAAGGAGAAATTCGGGAAGAAGCTCTACGAGTCTCTGCTGGTGTAAGAACCCCCAAAAAAAACCCAAAACCCCCCAAAAAACCCCCTGGGGGACCCCTGGGGATTTTGGGGAGGGGTCTCCTGAGCTCCCACCCCCCCAAAATTCAGGGGGAACCTCCCGGACATGAACAAGATGCTGGACAGGGAGGATTTCACCATGATGAAGAGAGCCATCTTCGCCACCCAGGTGACTTTGGGGGTGGGACCCCCTTTTTGGGGGGTGGGACCCCCTTTTTTGGGGGCTGGAACCCCTTTTTTGGGGGGCTGGGATGTCCATTTGGGGGGTGGGACCCCCTTTTTTGGGGGATGGGATCCCCTTCTGGGGGTGAAATCCCTTTTTTGGGGGGTGGGACCCCCTTTTGGGGGTGGGAGTCCCTTTTTGGGGGGTGGGACCCCCTTTTGGGGAGCTGGGACCCCCTTTTGCGGAGCTGGGATGTCCATTTGGGGGGTGGGACCCCATTTTGGGGAGCTGGGACATACTTTGGGGAGCTGGGACCCCCTTTTTGGGGGGGTGGGAGTCCCTTTTTGGGGGGCTGGAACC
>NW_024502486.1:0-623 GCF_017590055.1 Onychostruthus taczanowskii
GAAAAAATGGGGGAAAATTTGGAAAAACGGGGAAAAATGGCAGGAAGAGTGGGAGAAATGGAGGGAAAATAAGGAGGAAATGAGAGAGAATGGGGTAAATGGGGGGAAATTGGGGGGAAAATGGGGATTTGGGGAAAAATGGGGGGATTTGGGTGAAAAAATGGGGGGAAATTGGGGAAAATGGGGAGAAATGGGGAAGAAGTGGGGGGAAAAGTGAAAAAAGTAAACCCAAATTGGGGGGAAACGCCCTAAACTTGCAAAAAAAACCCCAAAATCAGAAAACAACCCTGAACTGGAAAACATCCCTCAAAAATTTGGGAAAAAAACCCAAAAATTGGGGAAAAAAACCTCAGAAATTGTGGGGAAAGCCCCCAAAATTGGGGAAAACTCTGAAAATCACAAAAAAAGCCCAAAAATTGGGGAAAAACCCAAAATTTCAGGGAAAACCCCCTAAAAATTCTGAAAAAAATCCCCAAAATTCAGGGAAAATTCCCAAATTCTGGCTCACCTTTGCTCCCCTGAATGCCAAAGTTGGGAATTTTCGGGATCTTCCCATCCCAAGTTTTTTTTCTTCCTGAATTTTTTTTATTCCGGGGTTTCCGGGGCGGTTTCTCCTCCTTGGG
>NW_024502487.1:0-620 GCF_017590055.1 Onychostruthus taczanowskii
GAGGTTTGGACCCTGTGGGGGTGTTCAGATGGTTGAGTTTTTGTGGAGGTTGGAAGATCTTGGAGCAGCTTTTGGGCTGTTTGGAGCAGGAGCAGCACGGCTCATGTTAGTGGTGATCTCCAGAAGCTTGGAAGGTTCAGGAGCAGAGTGATTTAATTGGTTTGGGGTGTTTGAGGCTGGCAGTGCCTCAGGCACCTGAGATGTTCCCTGAGGCCTGGGGGTTTACAGGGACTCATTTTGGAGCCCATATCCAGTTCAGCTCAAGGCGTCTGAGGTGCAGAATTGAAGCTTAAAAATGCATATTTCACAATTAGATGGTTTTTATGTTTATTAAACAATTGCTGCAGTAGGCTGGAAGCTGTTGTACAGTCCTTCCCTCTAACCTGGTACCAGGATGTTTTCCTGTCTCAGCAGCTGATCCCAAACATCCAAAAAAGAACAAGAAATCCCCAAAAACACCCAAAATCCCAATAAAGTCCTTTTCTCAGTCTCCTAAGGCCACTTCTAAAAATCAGCTTTATGTAGAATTGCAATGCTTTTGACCCAACCCAAGCAAGTGTAATTTTTTTTGCAATAGTTTGTTTATTCAGTAGGCAGCAAAGACAAAAAAAAAAAAAAAA
>NW_024502488.1:0-623 GCF_017590055.1 Onychostruthus taczanowskii
GGGGGTGTGGGGGAGGGGCGGGATTTGGCCGCTCCGGGGCGGAATTTTGGGAATCCTGAGGGAAAATTGGCGCGTTTTGGACCGGAATTGTTGATTTGGGGCTGAAATTTGGGATTTGCCGTCCGAATTTTGCTGTAAAACCGCCTTAAACCCCTCAGAATTTGGGTGAAACCCCTCAGGTTTTGGGTCAGGCTCCTGAGGTGACGGTGAAAGCGCTGAAATTTTGGGTAAACTCTCGAATTTTGGGGTTTTTTTTGCCGGTTGTGTCTCGCCAGGCTGCCCCTCCCTCTGTCGGTGCCGCCCCTCCCGCTCTGTCGCGATAATGTCGCGATTTTTCACCACCGGCTCCGACTCCGAGTCCGAGTCCTCGGCGTCCGGAGACGAGACCGCGCCCAAGGCGGCGGGCGGGCCCTACAGCAAGTGGGCGGGGCGAAGGGAAGGGGCGGGGCTACGGGGAAAGGGGCGGGGTTAAAGGGAAATGGGGAGTGGCTTAAAGGGAAAAGGGGAGGGGTTAAAGGAAAATGGGAGGTGTTTGGGGGAAGGGGAGGGGCTTAAAGGGAAAAGGGGTGGGGTTAAAGGGAAAGGGGATGGGTTAAAGGGAAAGGGGCGGGGCTAAGGGGAAA
>NW_024502489.1:0-632 GCF_017590055.1 Onychostruthus taczanowskii
CTCCTTGTCCTATCACTACAGCTCCTGTTTGCTTTTATCTGATAATGTCCTGCAGTTCTTGCTCATCTTCAACTGCAGATTCAGGGAAGGACAGCTTTTCCTCTTTGAAAAGTCCAGGGCTCCCATGTGGTCTGGACAGACAGAGAACCAGATTTTCTTTCCAGAATTTAGTAGCTGCATAACAAACCTGTAAATGTTGATGTTTATTTGGCTTCTTTTGGCAGATACAAATTGCAGTGGGAGTGTCGTTAAAGGGAGAAGGTTTAGCTCTGAAGTGACAGAGCTGTGTCAAAATTTCTGCACAGGCTGCCTGCAGATCCTGGAAGGCATTGTGACACTCACTACATTTGTTGTAATTGCTGTGCTCTACTTAAATAAATATGAAAGACCAGCTGGGAGTTCCTGAAGCAAGACTCTGTAGCGGCAGGGTTAGCAATGCCTATGGTTATACAGCCTGTCCAGGAGCTGGTCCCTCTTCTCTCTTAGTTCACTTCAGGTTTCCCATAGAATTTAATAGGCTGACTTTCTTAGAATTCTTAAGATCTAAACTTAAAATGACTTATGTTATTGCAATAGTTCACTATCATGGCAATGGTCCCCTGAAAGGGGAATAATTAGCATTGACTCCATGA
>NW_024502490.1:0-622 GCF_017590055.1 Onychostruthus taczanowskii
GTGTGCCCAGCTGTGCCAGGTGTGCCCGTACCTGCACGATGTGCTCCTGCCCGTCGGGGCCCCGCAGCGCCTCCACCCCGCAGATGTCGGCGCCCCCGAAGAGGCCGGCGCAGGCGTCCACCCACGCCCGGTGCCTGTGGGAGGGGCGGGGCTCAGCGGCCACGCCCACCGCCATGGCCACACCCCCTCGCATTGGCCACGCCCCCGCGGGCTGGGCAGGGCCCTGCCCAAAGCCCCGCCCAGTCTGTGCAAAGCCACGCCCCCTTTTAAAAGGCCACGCACACAAAAATCCTTGAAGGTCACGCCCCTTTTGATGGCCACGCCCATCTGCTAGTCACACCTTTTCCCACATAGCTCCACCCTCTCAATAACCCCGTCCCTCCCTGAATAGCCCCGCCCCTTTCCTCCTAGCCACACCCCTTCCTGCATGACCACGCCCCTTTTCTCATACCCCTGCCCTTTTCTGCATAGCCCCACCCCTCCTTCATAGCCACACTCCGTCATAGCCCCGCCCCTTTCTTTATAACCCCACCCCTGCACCATAGCCCCACCCCTTCTCTCCTAGCTCCACCTCATTGCTGCCCCTCCCCCACCCCCAGCCCCACCTGAGCCCTTCCCAAAG
>NW_024502491.1:0-261 GCF_017590055.1 Onychostruthus taczanowskii
GACAGGGGACACGGGGACAGGGTGACAGAGGGACGGGGGGACAGGTGACACGGTGACAGAGGACAGGGGGACACGGGACGGGGGAAATGGTGACAGGGGAATGGGGGGACACCGTGACAGGGGGACAAGGGGACAGGGGAGAGGGAGGACAGGGGGACAAGGGGACAGGGTGAAATGGTGACAGGGGGATAGAGGGACAGGTGGACACGGTGACAGGGGACAGGGGGACAGGAGGACAGGGGGACAGGGGACACAGGGACA
>NW_024502491.1:1995-29255 GCF_017590055.1 Onychostruthus taczanowskii
CAGGCCCCTTCCCCCCCCCCCCCCCTCCAGGTGCTGCGCGACCCCCGCGCATCCCCCGAGGGGACTTTGGGGACTTTTTTGGGGACTGTCGCCGTGTCCCCCCCCCCGCATTGTCCCCGCGGTACCTCCGGTGCTGCGCCCGCGCACCCCCGCGCATCCCCCGAGGGGACTTTGGGGACTTTTTTGGGGACTGTCGCCGTGTCCCCCCCCCCGCATTGTCCCCGCGGTACCTCCGGTGCTGCGCCCGCGCTCGGCCCCGGTTCCTGCCGCGGCTTCCCCATGTGACCGGGCAGGAGCTTCTGTCACACCCTCACCTCACCTTCCTCCTCCTCCTCTTCCTCCTCCTCCTCCTCCTCCTCGGGGAGTGGATGTCGCTTCTCCCGCGGGGACACCGCGGGTCACCCCTCAAATGGGGTCGTGGTGGCTCCTGGAGTCCCTCCCCCATCCCCCCCCGCGATGGGACACTTGGGGGTCCCGGGATGGGACAGCAAGGATATGGAGGTGACATCACAGGTGAGGTGACACCGAGGGACACATGGACATGGAGGTGACACTGTGAGTGAGGTGAGAGGCCATGGAGGTGACACCAAGGGACGGACAGACATGGAGGTTCCACCATGACTGAGGTGACACCAAGGGACAGGTGGCCATGGAGGTGACACCATGACTGAGGTGACACTGAGGCCATGGAGGTGACACCAAGGGACATATGGCCATGGAGGTGCCACCATGGGTGAGGTGACACCAAGGGACAGGTGGCCATGGAGGTGACCCCATGACTGAGGTGACACTGAGGCCATGGAGGTGACACCAAGGGACATATGGCCATGGAGGTGCCACCATGGGTGAGGTGACACCAAGGGACAGGTGGCCATGGAGGTGCCACCAGGAGTGAGGTGACACCAAGGGACAGGTGGCCATGGAGGTGACACCATGACTGAGGTGACACCGAGGCCACGGAGGTGCCACCATGGGTAAGGTGACACCAAGGGACAGGTGTCCATGGAGGTGCCACCATGGTTGAGGTGACACCAAGGGACACATGGCCATGGAGGTGACACTGTGAGTGAGGTGACACCAAGGCCATGGAGGTGCCACCATGGGTGAGGTGACACTGAGACCATGGAGGTGACACCAAGGGACAGACGGACATGGAGGTGCCACCATGGGTGAGGTGACACCAAGGGACAGGTGGCCATGGGGATGCCACCACAGGACGCTCACGGAGATGCCACCACAATCCATCAGCCCCCACCCATGACCCTGTCCCCACCTATGACCCTAATGACCCCCCCAACTGTCACCTGGGGGTGACAATTTGGGGGGTGGGTGCTCGTTTTGGGGTCTCCAGGGTTGGTCCTGCAGTCCCCTCCCGTGCCTCAGTTTCCCCCTCGCTCTGCAGGCACCACCCAGAGCTGATGTTCTGGAATTGGGTTTATTCTGGGGGGTTTTGGGGTTGGGGCTTCTGGGATGGGCTGGTGGGCCAGTGGGGGGGGAGGGGCAGGCTGTGGCCAGGCTGGTGGTCATCTGGGCTGGGGGCTGGCCAGGCTGGGGGGCTGCAGGGCCAGGGGTCATCCGGACCAGTGTCCAGCTGGGATGCATGGTCTGGTGTCCATTCAGAGTGGGATCCATGGCTCTGGTGTCCATTCAGACCAGTGTCCAGCTGGGATCCATAGTCTGGTGTCCATCCGCTCCAGTGTCCATCCAGAGTGGGATCCATGGCTCTGGTGTCCATTCAGACCAGTGTCCAGCTGGGATCCATAGTCTGGTGTCCATCCGCTCCAGTGTCCATCCAGAGTGGGATCCATGGCTCTGGTGTCCATTCAGACCAGTGTCCAGCTGGGATCCATAGTCTGGTGTCCATCCGCTCCAGTGTCCATCCAGAGTGGGATCCATGGCTCTGGTGTCCATTCAGACCAGTGTCCAGCTGGGATCCATAGTCTGGTGTCCATCCGCTCCAGTGTCCATCCAGAGTGGGATCCATGGCTCTGGTGTCCATTCAGACCAGTGTCCAGCTGGGATCCATAGTCTGGTGTCCATCCGCTCCAGTGTCCATCCAGAGTGGGATCCATGGCTCTGGTGTCCATTCAGACCAGTGTCCAGCTGGGATCCATAGTCTGGTGTCCATCCGCTCCAGTGTCCATCCAGAGTGGGATCCATGGCTCTGGTGTCCATTCAGACCAGTGTCCAGCTGGGATCCATAGTCTGGTGTCCATCCGCTCCAGTGTCCATCCAGAGTGGGATCCATGGCTCTGGTGTCCATTCAGACCAGTGTCCAGCTGGGATCCATAGTCTGGTGTCCATCCGCTCCAGTGTCCATCCAGAGTGGGATCCATGGCTCTGGTGTCCATTCAGACCAGTGTCCAGCTGGGATCCATAGTCTGGTGTCCATCCGCTCCAGTGTCCATCCAGAGTGGGATCCATGGCTCTGGTGTCCATTCAGACCAGTGTCCAGCTGGGATCCATAGTCTGGTGTCCATCCGCTCCAGTGTCCATCCAGAGTGGGATCCATGGCTCTGGTGTCCATTCAGACCAGTGTCCAGCTGGGATCCATAGTCTGGTGTCCATCCGCTCCAGTGTCCATCCAGAGTGGGATCCATGGCTCTGGTGTCCATTCAGACCAGTGTCCAGCTGGGATCCATAGTCTGGTGTCCATCCGCTCCAGTGTCCATCCAGAGTGGGATCCATGGCTCTGGTGTCCATTCAGACCAGTGTCCAGCTGGGATCCATAGTCTGGTGTCCATCCGCTCCAGTGTCCATCCAGAGTGGGATCCATGGCTCTGGTGTCCATTCAGACCAGTGTCCAGCTGGGATCCATAGTCTGGTGTCCATCCGCTCCAGTGTCCATCCAGAGTGGGATCCATGGCTCTGGTGTCCATTCAGACCAGTGTCCAGCTGGGATCCATAGTCTGGTGTCCATCCGCTCCAGTGTCCATCCAGAGTGGGATCCATGGCTCTGGTGTCCATTCAGACCAGTGTCCAGCTGGGATCCATAGTCTGGTGTCCATCCGCTCCAGTGTCCATCCAGAGTGGGATCCATGGCTCTGGTGTCCATTCAGACCAGTGTCCAGCTGGGATCCATAGTCTGGTGTCCATCCGCTCCAGTGTCCATCCAGAGTGGGATCCATGGCTCTGGTGTCCATTCAGACCAGTGTCCAGCTGGGATCCATAGTCTGGTGTCCATCCGCTCCAGTGTCCATCCAGAGTGGGATCCATGGCTCTGGTGTCCATTCAGACCAGTGTCCAGCTGGGATCCATAGTCTGGTGTCCATCCGCTCCAGTGTCCATCCAGAGTGGGATCCATGGCTCTGGTGTCCATTCAGACCAGTGTCCAGCTGGGATCCATGGTCTGGTGTCCATCTGGACCAGTGTCCCCATCCATGTCTGTGTCCGACCACATCCCCATCCATGGCCACGTCTCACCATGTCCCCATCCATGGCCATGTCCCACCATGTACCCATCCATGGCCACGTCTCACCATGTCCCCATCCATGGCCAGGGGACAGGAGAGAGGGTCCCCATCCATGACCATGTCCTCATCTATGTCCATGTCCCACCTTGTCCCCAAGCATGGCCACGTCCCCATCCATGGCCATGCCCCCATCCACGGCCATGTCCTCATCTATATTCACGTCCCACCATGTTCCCACCCATGACCATGTCCCCATCCATAGCCATGTCCCCATCCAAGGCCATGTCCTCATCCATGTCCATGTCCCACCATGTCCTCAGCCATGTCTATGTCCCACCTTGTCCCCATGCATGGTCATGTCCCACCATGTTCCCATCCATAGCCACGTCCCCATCCATGGCCATGTCCCACCATGTTCCCATCCGTAGCCATGTCCCCATCCATGACCACGTCCCCATCCATAGCCACGTCCCCATACATAGCCATGTCACCATCCACAGCCATGTCCCCATCCATGACCACATCCCCATCCATCGCCATGTCCCCATCCATAGCCATGTCACCATCCACAGCCATGTCCCCATCCATGACCACATCCCCATCCATCGCCATGTCCCCATCCATAGCCATGTCACCATCCACAGCCATGTCCCCATCCATGGCCACGTCCCCATCCATGGCCACGTCCCACCATGTTCCCATCCGTAGCCATGTCCCCATCCATGGCCATATCACCATCCATGGCCACGTCCCCATCCATAGCCATGTCACCATCCACAGCCATGTCCCCATCCATGGCCACGTCCCCATCCATGGCCACGTCCCACCATGTTCCCATCCGTAGCCATGTCCCCATCCATGGCCATATCACCATCCATGGCCACGTCCCCATCCATAGCCATGTCACCATCCACAGCCATGTCCCCATCCATGGCCACGTCCCCATCCATGGCCACGTCCCACCATGTTCCCATCCGTAGCCATGTCCCCATCCATGGCCATATCACCATCCATGGCCACGTCCCCATCCATAGCCATGTCACCATCCACAGCCATGTCCCCATCCATGGCCACGTCCCCATCCATGGCCACGTCCCACCATGTTCCCATCCGTAGCCATGTCCCCATCCATGGCCATATCACCATCCATGGCCACGTCCCCATCCATAGCCATGTCACCATCCACAGCCATGTCCCCATCCATGGCCACGTCCCCATCCATGGCCACGTCCCACCATGTTCCCATCCGTAGCCATGTCCCCATCCATGGCCATATCACCATCCATGGCCACGTCCCCATCCATAGCCATGTCACCATCCACAGCCATGTCCCCATCCATGGCCACGTCCCCATCCATGGCCACGTCCCACCATGTTCCCATCCGTAGCCATGTCCCCATCCATGGCCATATCACCATCCATGGCCACGTCCCCATCCATAGCCATGTCACCATCCACAGCCATGTCCCCATCCATGGCCACGTCCCCATCCATGGCCACGTCCCACCATGTTCCCATCCGTAGCCATGTCCCCATCCATGGCCATATCACCATCCATGGCCACGTCCCCATCCATAGCCATGTCACCATCCACAGCCATGTCCCCATCCATGGCCACGTCCCCATCCATGGCCACGTCCCACCATGTTCCCATCCGTAGCCATGTCCCCATCCATGGCCATATCACCATCCATGGCCACGTCCCCATCCATAGCCATGTCACCATCCACAGCCATGTCCCCATCCATGGCCACGTCCCCATCCATGGCCACGTCCCACCATGTTCCCATCCGTAGCCATGTCCCCATCCATGGCCATATCACCATCCATGGCCACGTCCCCATCCATAGCCATGTCACCATCCACAGCCATGTCCCCATCCATGGCCACGTCCCCATCCATGGCCATCTAGAGTGGGATCCATGGGCTGGTGTCCATCCAGAGTGGGATCCATGGTCTGGTGTCCATCTGGACCGGTGTCCATCCAACTGGGATCCATGGTCTGGTGTCCATCCAGACCAGTGTCCAGCTGGGACACATGGTGTGGTGTCCATCTGGATCAGAGTCCACCCAGCTGGGATCCACGGTCTGGTGTCCATCTGGACCAGTGTCCCCATCCATGTCTGTGTCCCACCACATCCCCATCCATCGCCATGTCCCCATCCATGACCACATCCCCATCCATCGCCATGTCCCCATCCATAGCCATGTCACCATCCACAGCCATGTCCCCATCCATGGCCACGTCCCCATCCATGGCCACGTCCCACCATGTTCCCATCCGTAGCCATGTCCCCATCCATGGCCATATCACCATCCATGGCCACGTCCCCATCCATAGCCATGTCACCATCCACAGCCATGTCCCCATCCATGGCCACGTCCCCATCCATGGCCACGTCCCACCATGTTCCCATCCGTAGCCATGTCCCCATCCATGGCCATATCACCATCCATGGCCACGTCCCCATCCATAGCCATGTCACCATCCACAGCCATGTCCCCATCCATGGCCACGTCCCCATCCATGGCCACGTCCCACCATGTTCCCATCCGTAGCCATGTCCCCATCCATGCACCACATCCCCATCCATGGCCATGTCCCATCATGTCCCCATCCACAGCCATGTCCCCATCCACAGCCATTCCCACCATCTCCCCATCCATGGCCATGTCCCACCGTGTCCCCATCCATGGCCATGTCCCCATCCATGGCCATGTCCTCATCTATGCCCATGTCCCACCTTGTCCCCATGCATGGCCACGTCCCCATCCATGGCCATGCCCCCATCCACGGCCATGTCCTCATCTATATTCACGTCCCACCATGTTCCCACCCATGACCATGTCCCCATCCATAGCCATGTCCCCATCCAAGGCCATGTCCTCATCCATGTCCATGTCCCACCATGTCCTTATCCATGTCTATGTCCCACCTTGTCCACATGCATGGCCATGTCACTATCTGTAGCCATGTCCCCATCCACGGCCACGTCCCACCATGTTCCCATCCGTAGCCATGTCCCCATCCATGGCCACATCACCATCCATGGCCACGTCCCCATCCATGACCATGTCCCCATCCACGGCCATGCCCCCATCCATGGCCACGTCCCACCATGTTCCCATCCGTAGCCATGTCCCCATCCATGGCCACATCCCCATCCACGGCCACGTCCCCATCCATAGCCATGTCCCCATCCACGGCCATGCCCCCATCCATGGCCACGTCCCACCATGTTCCCATCCGTAGCCATGTCCCCATCCATGGCCACATCACCATCCATGGCCACGTCCCCATCCATGACCATGTCCCCATCCACGGCCACGTCCCCATCCATGGCCATGTCCCACCATGTTCCCATCCATAGCCTGTCCCCATCCATGACCATGTCACCATCCATAGCCATGTCCCCATCCATGGCCACATCACCATCCATGGCCATGTCCTCATCTATGTCCATATCCCACCTTGTCCCCATCCATGGCCACGTCCCACCATGTTCCCATCCATAGCCACGTCCCCATGCATGGCCATGTCCCACCATGTTCCCATCCATAGCCATGTCCCCATCCATGACCACGTCCCCATCCATAGCCACGTCCCCATACATAGCCATGTCACCATCCACAGCCATGTCCCCATCCATGGCCACGTCCCCATCCATGTCCATGTCCCCCATATCCACGTCCCCATGCCACTGTCCCCCACGTGTCCCCATCCATGTCTCAGATCAACGTCTTTATTTCTACCTCAGCTTCAGGGCTTTCAAGGGGATGAACAGAAACATTTTCATTCCAAAACCAAAACGAGGATTTACGTGTCCCTGCTGGCAGAGCACTCACATGCTTGGATGGGTGGGAAGAACCTTTTTTGGAGGAGTTTCCACACCACTCTCTCCAAAATTTGGGGGTTTTGCCCCAATCCCACTCCATTCCACTGTGGAAGATGCCCGTGGGCTAGAAATAAATAAAACAATGGATTGATGTTAGAGAAGACCTCCGAGGCTATCTAATGTTGCTTAGACCACCACAAGACGGAAAAACTGAGATTTTTCTAGGGTCAGAACTTGACAAATCCGCTCTGCACAACGGATGTCTGATGTTGGACTGCGGATATGCCCACAGGGAGCCAGGAGGATGCGGAGCCCCCGGGCAGGTGTCTTCCCAACAGGGATCACCGGCACCAGGGATCACCGGGGCTCCCTGGGGATCATCCAGCGCGGATCCTCCCGCGGGGGATGGAGCTGGAGCAGTGCACGGAGCTCTTCCTGCGCTCTGGGCTCTCTCAGGGCTGCCCTCAGTGGTACTTCCATTGGTGTCTGGCCAAGAAAGAGGTGGCGGAAAAGCTCTTCCCACACTGGGGACACTCACGGGGCCCCTGCCCGGAGTGGATGAGCCGGTGCTTGACAAGGTAGGTGTGGAGCTTGAAGCCCCGGTTGCAGTCGGGGCAGCGGAAGGGCTTCTCCCCCGAGTGTGCGCTCTGGTGCCTCTGGAGCGTGGAGTTAACCCGGAACCTCTTCCCACACAGCATACACTCGAAGGGCTTCTCCCCGCTGTGGCTCTTCTGGTGGGAAGCCAGGCAGGAGCTCGTGCTGAAGCTCTTGCCACACTGCCCACAGTGGTAGGGCCTCTCCCCGCTGTGGATCCTCTGATGGCAGACCAGGCTGTTGCTCGTCGTGAAGCTCTTCCCGCACTGCCCACACCGGTAGGGCCGCTCCCCCGTGTGGCTCCTCTGGTGGACAGTCAGGTAGGAGCTCAGCATGAAGCTCTTCCCACACTGGGGACACAGGTAGGGTCTCTCCCCGGTGTGGGTGCGCCGGTGGATGGCGAGGGTGGAGTTGTCCCTGAAGCCCTTCCCGCAGTCGGGGCAGAGGAAAGGCTTCTCATCGGTGTGAGTGCGCTGGTGAACGAGGAGAAGGGAGCTGGTGCGATAGCCCTTCCCGCACACATCACACTCGTAGGGCCGCTCCCCCGTGTGGATCCTCTGGTGGTAGATCAGGAAGGAGCGGGTGATGAAGCTCTTCCCGCACTCCCCACACTTGAAGGGCCTCTCCCCGGTGTGGATCCTCTGATGGACGATCAGGTAGGAGCTCGTGCTGAAGCTCTTCCCACAATGGGGACACTCGTAGGGCCTCTCCCCGGTGTGGCTCCTCTGGTGGACAGCCAGGTAGGATCTCGCCATGAAGCTCTTCCCGCACTGCCCACACTCGTAGGGCTTCTCCCCGGTGTGGATCATCTGGTGTTTCATCAGGCAGGAGCTCGTCCTGAAGCTCTTCCCACACTGGGGACACTGGTAGGGCCTCTCCCCGGTGTGGCCCATCAGGTGGACACTCAGGTGGGAGTTGCGGCTGAAGCTCTCCCCACACTGGAGACACTCGTAGGGCCGTTCCCCCGTGTGCTTCCTGCGGTGGACGGTCAGCGCCGTGCTGGAAGTGAAGCCCCTCCCGCACTGCCCGCACTTGTAGGGCCTCTCTCCAGTGTGGATCCTCCGGTGGACGATCAGGCAGGAGTTTGTGCTGAAGCTCTTCGCACACTGGCCACACTTGTAGGGCCGTTCCCCGGTGTGGATTCGCAAGTGGTAAATCAGGGAGGATTTACACGTGAAGCTCTTCCCACACTCCGAGCACCTGTGGGGATTCCACCCATCCTGGAGCTGCCGATGGGCCCCCAGCTCCGAGCTCCGGCCCAGGGAGGGTCGTTCCCCCTCGGATCCTCGCCAATGCCCCAGGTGCCTCCTCTGGTGTAAAACCAGGCGGGAGCGCAGGGTGAAGCTCATCCCACAGTGTCCGCACTTGTAGGGCCGTTCTCCCGTGTGGATCACCTGGTGGACAATCATCTGCTGGTTTGTGGTGAAGCTCTTCCCACAATGTCCACACTTGTAGGGCCTCTCCCCGGTGTGGATGCGACGGTGGGTGACGAGGTTGGACTTCTGACTGAAGCCCTTCCCGCAGTCGGGGCAGACGAAGGGCTTCTCCTTGGTGTGAGTGCGCCGGTGCTCGAGGAGTTTGGAACTGGTCTGAAACCTCTTCTTGCAGTGACCACACTCGTAGGGCCTCTCCCCAGTGTGGATTCTGAAATGGTCAACCAGACAGCATCTCCACCTGAAGGTCTTCCCACATTGCGAGCACGCGTGGGGCTTCTCCCCGTCCTGGAGCTGCTCAGGGACCCCCAGCTCCGAGCTCCGGCCGCCTCCCCGGCCCAGCCTGGCTCTTTCCCCCTCGCATCCCCGCCTGGGACCAGGACTGGGAACTGGGCTGAAAATATGAGGCAGAGATTGGGAATGGGTCCGGGATTACGAGACTAGGGCAGGGAATATGGGAGAGGAACCTGGAATGGGAGCGGGGAGGACAATATTGGAACAGGACAGGGAACAGGGAACCAGCAACCACAGTGAGAATATGGGAAAGGCACGAGGAAGATGGGCCCGGGATCAGAAACGAGAATGTGACTGGGAATAGGAAAATGGGAATGGGATTGGGAATATGGGAACAGCAACCAGACAGAGAATACAGGACAGGGAATGGGAGCTGGACTGGGAACTCCTCTTCCTCCCTCTCTCCTTCTCTCCCTCCTCCTCTTCCTTTGTCCCTCCTCTTCCTCTTCCTCCCTCTCTCCTCCTCCTCCTCTTCCTTTGTCCCCCCTCTCGCTGCCGCTGCTCCCTCGCTCCCAGCCCGGCCCGGGCGGTGCCGACCCCCAAAAGCAGCCGCGCTCTGCCCCGGGCGGGTTCCCAAGCGGCCCCGGCCCGCGCGGCACTGGCAGCGATGCTGGGAGCGCCGGCAGCGATCCGGAGAGCAGCGGCAGCGATGCTGGCAGCAGCGGGCGGACACTGGGAGCGCTCTCCCTGCCGGGGCCGCTCTTACTGGGAGCGCTGGGAGGGAACTGGGAGCGAGCAGCGCCCGGACGGGGCTGCGGCCGGCGGGGGGAGGGGTGGGCGTGGTTATGCAAATCCAGTTGGAATCCTGCGCTGTGATTGGTGGGTGTTAAGGCGAGAGGCGCGCAGTGCTTTGGGTGGTGCTTTGGGCGTGGTTATGTAAATGTTTCCCTTGGCGGGAGGTTTGAATTTTTATGTGGGCGTGGCTATGCAAATAAATTTACTTTCCTAGGCGGTCTTTCTTTGGTGTTTTTTTGTTTGTGGTTTTTTAATTAAGTGGGCGGGGTTATGCAAATAACCCAGCGGTTCCCTCGCGGTCCTTTACGGGAAGCCCCCAGAGCTTTCCCCTTCCCCAAGGATGGGCCGGGGGTTTGGGGACCCTCCCCCCAATTTCGGGTCCTCCCCCTCCCCCAGAGCTGCAGGGAATTTTTCGGGGAGGTGAAAATTTTGGGGACCCCCTTGAAGTTTGTGGTTTCCCCCCCCCCCAAAAACTCTCAGGACCCCCGAAATCCGCCCGGGACCCCCCAGTTCCCCCTTGCCGGGGGTCGCCGGGGTCCCCAAATTCCCCTCCCCGGGGATGATTTTTGGGTTGGGGGTGGTCGTGATCCCCAGCCCCCCCGCTTCGGGCTCGGTACCTGCCGGGACCGGGCCATGGGTGCGGGGGGGACATCCCGGGGCCGTGGGGGGAGTCCCGGGGGTGTCCGGTGTTCGGTACCGGAGCGCAGCGCCCGGGCCGGGGGTCCCCGGTGGGTCTGGGGTCCGGTGTTGGTGCTTGGAGTGAGCGCGAGGGGGACTCCGGTAGGTCCGGGGTGTCCCCGGTGCTCGGTACCGGAGCTCGGATTCCGGTGTCCGGGCGGTGCCGGTGTCCGGTCCCGGATCTCGGAGCTGTTTCTGGGGGTCCTTGGTGGCTTCCCGGTTCCGGTGTCCGGTCCCGGAGCTCGCAGCCCGGTCGGGACCGTTCCGGTGTCCGGTCCCGGATCTCGGAGCTGTTTCTGGGGGTCCTTGGTGGCTTCCCGGTGCTCGGTACCGGAGCTCGGAGCCCGATCCGGGAGGTCCCGGAGCTCGCAGCCCGGTCCGGACGTTCCCGTTGCTCGGTGCCGGAGCTCGGATTCTGGTCCGGACGGTCCCGTTGCTCGGTACCGGAGCTCGCAGCCCGGTCGGGGCGGTCCCGGTGTCCGGTCCCGGAGCTCGGATTTGGGGTCTCCAGATCAAGGGGGCGGGGCCACCCCAAATCCCCCAGGCGGGGCTCCCCCCTTACCCCCCCCCTCCTTGGTGACATCCCGGGGTGTCACCTCCACAGCAACCACAGTGAGAATACGGGAAAGGCACGAGGAAGATGGGCCCGGGATCAGAAACGAGACTGTGACTGGGAATAGGAAAATGGGAATGGGATTGGGAATATGGGAACAGCAACCAGACAGAGAATACAGGACAGGGAATGGGAGCTGGACTGGAGGATGGGAGCAGGATGGGACTGGGAGTGGGATGATACAGGAATGGGGGGTACAGGAACCTGGACAGGGGACAACTGGAACCAGGACAGGAGGACATGAGGACACTTCCAGGACAGAGGATCCTTGATCAGAGGCCCCAGAACCTGACAGGGTCTCCCAGCACAGCTGGAGCCACCAGGCATGGCGTGCCCAAAGCCCCGAGGAACCCCCAAATCTGTCCGAGGAACTCTCAACTCCCTTGGACCCAGCATCCTGCTCATCCCCTGGAAAATTCTCCCATGTCTCCATCCTTGTCTTAGTTCAACATCTTTATTTTTAAACCCACATTTGGGTGTTTGGAAAGGACAGAAATTTTAAAAAAATCCAGGCCACGGCGAGCCAGGAGGATGCGGAGCCCCCGGGCAGGTGTCTTCCCAACAGGGATCACCGGCACCAGGGATCACCGGGGCTCCCTGGGGATCATCCAGCGCGGATCCTCCCGCGGGGGATGGAGCTGGAGCAGCGCACGGAGCTCTTCCTGCGCTCTGGGCTCTCTCAGGGCTGCCCTTAGTGCTGGCTGGTTTCGTGTTTGGTCAAGGCAGATCTCCTGGAGAATCTCTTCCCACACTGCCCGCACTCGAAGGGTTTCTCCCCGGTGTGGATTCTCCGGTGGGTGACGAGGTCGGAATTGTGCCTGAAGCCTTTCCCGCAGTCGGGGCAGCGGAAGGGCCTCTCGTCGGTGTGAATGCGCTGGTGCTTCAGGAGATCCGAGCTGCTCTGAAACCTTTTCCTGCATTGATCGCACTCGTAGGGCTTCTCCCCGCTGTGAATCATCTGGTGTTTGACCAGGTAGGAGCTCGTACTGAAGCTCTTCCCACACAGCACACACTCGTAGGGCTTCTCCCCGGTGTGGGTCATCTGGTGGGCAATCAGCCCTGAGCTCCGGGTGAAGCTCTTCCCGCACTCCCCACACTCGTAGGGCCGTTCTCCCGTGTGGTTCCTCTGGTGGACAACCAGGCTGCAGCTCTGGGTGAAGGTTTTCCCGCACTCCTCACACTCATAAGGCCTCTCCCCGGTGTGGCCCCTCTGGTGAACCATCAGGTGGGAGCTCTCTCTGAAAGTCTTCCCACACTGGGGACACTCGTGGGGCCTCTCCCCGGTGTGGACGCGCCGGTGCTTGACGAGGGTGGAGTTTTCCCTGAACCCCTTCCCGCAGTCGGGGCAGCGGAAGGGCTTCTCGTCTGTGTGAATGCGCTGGTGCACGACGAGAGTGGAGCTGGTCTGAAACCTCTTCTTGCATTTGTCGCACTCGTACGGCCTCTCCCCGGTGTGGCTTCTCTGGTGGACAATCAGGTGGGCGCGCTGGGTGAAGGTCTTCCCACACAGCCCACACTCGTGGGGCCGTTCCCCGGTGTGGGTCATCCGGTGTTTGGTCAGGGTGTTGCGCTCGGTGAAGCTCTTCCCGCCCTGCCCACACTCGTAGGGCCGTTGCTTCGTGTGGGTAACCCAGTGCCGGAGCAGGTAGGATCTCTTGCCGAAGCTCTTCCCACACTCCGAGCACTTGTGGGGCTTCTCCCCGTCCTGGAGCTGCTCAGGGACCCCCAGCTCCGAGCTCCGGCCGCCGTCGCTGCCCAGGGTCGTTTTTTCCCCCTCAGATCCCTGCCTTTGCCCCATGTGGCTCCTCTTGTGGACAATCAGGTGGGAGCTCTGGGTGAACCTCTTCCCGCACTGCTCACACTTGTAGGGCCGTTCTCCCGTGTGGATCCTCTGGTGGATGGTCAGGCTTGGCGGGCAGGGATGTGGGGACACCGGGGATGGCAGGCAGGGACAGCAGGGCGAGGGGCTTGGAGATCCGGTAGGGGACACAGGGACATGGGACACTGGGGACAGTGGGGAGGGGGCACAGGGACATGGGGACAGTGGGCTGGGACAGCGGGGACAGTAGGGTGAGGGGCTGGGACACTGTGCGGGGGGCGCACAGGGATTTGGGGACGTTAGGGACAGCGGGGATGGCAGCACGAGGGGCTGGGACAGCAGGGAGGGGACACGGGGACATTGGAAATGAGGTGCCAGGGACAGCGGGGAGGGGGCGCAGGGACATGGGGACACTTTGAAAGGGACACCGGAGTGTCCTGGGACAAAGCACGGCAGCGTCTCTGTGTTGGGACAGGGGCTGATGGCAGCGGTGGCCTTTGTCCCCAGGCACGGGGTGACACCGTTTTGGGGTGAAACACGGTGGTGTCACCAGGGTGGGACAGATCCTGACCATGGTGGCTGTTGTCCCCAAGCATGGGGTGACACCATTTTGGGACACAGCACAGCAGTGTCACCACGGTGCGACAGGGGTTCACAGGGCGGTGGCCTTTGTCCCCAAGCTGTGGCACCATTTTGGGACAAAACACAGCAGTGTCACCGCAATGGGACAGGTCGTGACAGAGGTGGTGGCCTTTGTCCCCAAGCTGATCCTGTTCAGGCTCAGCAACCAGCTGGTGGTGGCCTTCAAGGAGGACAACACGGTGGCCTTCAAGCACCTGTTCCTCAAGGGCTACGAGGACGGCGCCGATGACACCCAGGCCATCTACACCCGTGGGGACCTCCTGGAGCACCTGGCCTTCGTCCTCGAGAAGGTGGCACGGGGACACCGGCAGGGGTTAGGGACATTGGGGTGTTGGGGACATTGCGGGGCTTGGGGACATCGGGACCTCCTGGAGCAGCTGGCCTTCATCCTTGAGAAGGTGGCATGGGGACACCTGCAGGGGTTGGGGACATTGGGGGGTTGGGGACATTGCGGGGCTTGGGGACATTGGGACCTCCTGGAGCACCTGGCCTTCGTCCTCGAGAAGGTGGCACGGGGACACCGGCAGGGGTTGGGGACATTGGGAAGAGTTGGGGACATTGGGAGGGGCTGGGGACATCAGTAAGGATGGGGACATTGGGACCTCCTGGAGCACCTGGCCTTCGTCCTCGAGAAGGTGGCACGGGGACACCAGCAGAGGTTGGGGACATCGAGGGGTTGGGGACATCGGGACCTCCTGGAGCACCTGGCCTTCGTCCTCGAGAAGGTGGCACGTGGACACTGTGTCCCTGTCCGTGCAGTACCTGGCTGTCCCCAACGGGACCCTGGGCCACCACGTTTTGGGGACACAGAGATGTTTTGGGGACACAGGAATGTTTTGGGGCCGTGGGGTGGTTTGGGGACACTGAGGTGCCACCACTGTCCCTGTCCCCACAGTACCTGGCTGTCCCCAACGGGACCCTTGGCCACCACGTTTTGGGGACACAGAGATGTTTTGGGGACACAGAGCAGTTTTGGGGACACAGAGATGTTTTGGGGACACAGAGATGTTTTGGGGCCGTGGGGTAGTCTGGGGACACTGAGGTGCCACCACTGTCCCTGTCCCCACAGTACCTGGCTGTCCCCAACGGGACCCTTGGCCACCACGTTTTGGGGACACAGAGATGTTTTGGGGCCGTGCGGTAGTCTGGGGACACTGAGGTGCCACCACTGTCCCTGTCCCTGCAGTACCTGGCTGTCCCCAACGAGACCCTGGGCCGCTACGCCTACGGTGGCCCCGAGGGTGGCCGCGGGCTCCGGCTGTGCCAGCGCTTCTTCCGCAGGGGGGACATCGACCCCGGCAATGACACCTTCGACATCGACCCCAGCGTGGTCACCGGTGGGGACACCGGGCGGCCCAGCCCCCTGTTCCTGTCCCCACGTACCTGGCTGTCCCCAACGGGACCCTTGGCCACCACGTTTTGGGGACACAGAGATGTTTTGGGGACACAGAGCAGTTTTGGGGACACAGAGCAGTTTTGGGGACACAGAGATGTTTTGGGGCCATGGGGTGATCTGGGGACACTGAGGTGCCACCCCCAGCCCCCTGTTCCTGTCCCCACAGTACTTGGCTGTCCCCAACGAGACCCTGGCCACCACGTTTTGGGGACACAGAGATGTTTTGGGGCCGTGGGGTAGTCTGGGGACACTGAGGTGCCACCACTGTCCCTGTCCCTGCAGTACCTGGCTGTCCCCAACGAGACCCTGGGCCGCTACGCCTACGGTGGCCCCGAGGGTGGCCGCGGGCTCCGGCTGTGCCAGCGCTTCTTCCGCAGGGGGGACATCGACCCCGGCAATGACACCTTCGACATCGACCCCAGCGTGGTCACCGGTGGGGACACCGGGCGGGGGTGGGGGTTTGGGGTGTTTGGGGAAGTTTTGGGATGGGGTTTGGGGGTCGGGTTTGGGTTTGGGTTTGGGGTTTGGGATGGGGTTTGGGGTGGGGTTTGGGGTTTGGGATGAGATTTGGGGTGGGGTTTGGGGTTTGGGGTTTGAGATGGGATTTGGGTTTGGAGTTTGGAATTTGGGGTTTGGGGTTTGGGATTTGAGGCTGGGGGTTTGGGATTTGAGGTTTGGGATTAAATTTGGGCTTTGGGGTTTGAGGTTGGATTTGGGGTTTGGGGTTTGGGGCTGGATTTGGGATTTGGGATTTGGGGTTGGATATGAGTTTGAGGTTTTGGGGTTGGATTTGGGAGTTGGGGTTTTGGGATTTGGGGTTGGATGTGGGTTTGGGGTTTTGGGGTTGGATTTGGGGTTTGGGATTTGGGATTCAGGGTTTGGGCTGGATTTGGGGTTTGGGATTTGGATTAGAGGTTTTGGGGTTGGATTTGGGGCTATATTTGGGGTTTGGGACTTGGGATTTAGGCTTTGAGATTTGAGATTAGGGATTTAAAGTTTAGGATTTGGGATTTGGGGTTCGGGGTGCTCCTGGAGCATTCCCCGTGTCCCGAACCCATTTGGGGTCCAGGATTTGGGAATTCCGGGGGGCTCTGCGCTCCCGGCGCTCCCCGACCCCGACCCCGACCCCGCAGAGTGCGTGGGGCTGCGCCCCGGGGACCCCCGCCCGCCGCTGGACGGCCCCGAGGGCAACTTCACCCTCCAGTTCCACAGGTAACCCCAAAAAACCCCCAAATCCCCAAAATCCCGCCGGGACGGGCCCTTCCCATCCCGAAAACCCCCGGGCGGGATTCGTGTTCCCTTCCCCAAATTCCTTCGCGGCATTTTGGGGCACAATTTTCACTTTCCTGTCTTTTTTTGGGGGATTTTGGGGTGGAATTTTCCCTTTCACAGGATTTTTTAGGATTTTGGGGTGGAATTTTCCCTTTCCTGTCTTTTTTTGGGGGATTTTGGGGTGGAATTTTCCCTTTCACAGGATTTTTTAGGATTTGGGGTTGAATTTTTCCCTTTCCTGTCTTTTTTTGGGGATTTTGGGGTGGAATTTTCCCTTTCCCAGGATTTTTTGGGATTTTGGGGTGGAATTTTCCCTTTCCTGTGGGTTTTCTTGGGGATTTTTGAGATGGAATTTTCCCTTTTTCGGGAGATTTTTGAGGTGACTTTCGCCTTTTTCATTGATTTTTTTTGTGTTTTTGAGGTGGAATTTCCCGTTTCTGAGTTTTTGAGGTCAAATTTTCCCCTTTTTTGGTGTTTTTGAGGTGAATTTTCCATTTTTTTGGTGTTTTTGAGGTGAATTTCCCCTGTCTCTGTGTTTTGGGGTGAATTTCCCCTTTTTTTGTGTTTTTGAGGTGAATTTCCTGTCTCTGTGTTTTGGGGTGAATTTCCCCTTTTTTTGGGTGTTTTTGGGGTGAATTTCCCCTTTTTTGGGTGTTTTTGGGGTGAATTTCCCCTTTTTTGGGTGTTTTTGGGGTGAATTTCCCCTTTTTTTGGTGTTTTGGGGTGAATTTCCCCCGTCTCTGTGTTTTGGGGTGAATTTCCCCTGTCTCTGTTTTGGGGTGAATTTCCCCTTTTTTTGGTGTTTTGGGGTGAATTTCCCCCGTCTCTGTGTTTTGGGGTGAATTTCCCCTGTCTCTGTTTTGGGGTGAATTTCCCCTTTTTTTGGTGTTTTGGGGTGAATTTCCCCCGTCTCTGTGTTTTGGGGTGAATTTCCCCTGTCTCTGTTTTGGGGTGAATTTCCCCTTTTTTGGGTGTTTTTGAGGTGAATTTCCCCTTTTTTGGTGTTTTTAGGGTGAATTTCCCCTTTTTTGGGTGTTTTTGGGGTGATTTTCCCCTTTTTTGGTGTTTTTGAGGTAATTTCCCCTTTTTTTGGGTGTTTTTGGGGTGAATTTCCCCTGTCTCTGTGTTTTGGGGTGAATTTCCCCTTTTCGGGGTTCGGGGCCTCCCGGGTGTCTGTGTCCCCTCAGGCTGATCAATGTCACCGTGGAGTTCCAGCTCAAGGCCATCAACATCCAAACGCTGCTGAACCACGAGATCCCCGACTGCTACACCTATAGCGTCACCGTCAGTGTCCCCAAGTGTCCCCAGAGTGTCCCCACTTGTCCCCTGGCTGTCCCCTGGGTGTCCCCAAGTGTCCCCAAGTGTCCCCAGACACCCCAGAGTGTCCCCAGTTGTCCCCTCAGTGTCCCTAAACATCCTAAAGTGTCCCCAAGTGTCCCCAGACACCCCAGAGTGTCCCCAGCCCTAAACATCCTAAAGTGTCCCCTGGGTGTCCCCAAGTGTCCCCAGACACCCCAGAGTGTCCCCAAGTGTCCCCTCGATGTCCCTAAACATCCTAAAGTGTCCCCTGGGTGTCCTCCCCTGGTTGTCCCCAGGGTGTCCCCAGACACCCCAGAGTGTCCCCAGTTGTTCCCTCGGTGTCCCTAAACATCCTAAAGTGTCCCCTGGGTGTCCCCAAGTGTTCCCAAGTGTCCCCAGATACCCCAGAACTTCTCCAAGTGTTCCCAAACACCCCAAAGTGTCCCCTGAGTGTCTCCAAATACCCCAAAGTGTCACCAATTGTCCCCTCAGTGTCCCCCAAGTGTCCCCAGTGTCCCCTGGGTGTCCCCAATGTCTCCTTAGTGTCCCCAAGTGTCCCCAGCTGTCTCCTGGGTGTCCCCAAGTGCCCCCTGTGTGTCCCCAGTGTTCTCTGGGTGCCCCCGAGTGTCCCCAAATGTCCCCTGAGTGTCCCCAAGTGCCCCCCCCAGTGTCCCCAGTGTCCCCTGAGTGTCCTTCTCGTATCCTCTCCTGTCCCGTTCATGTCCCTTTTGTGTCCCCCTCTGTCCCTCTGGAGTGTCCCTCTGTCCCTCGGCTGTCCCTCTGTCCCTCTGGAGTGTCCCTCTGTCCCTCGGCTGTCCCTCTGTCCCTCGGCTGTCCCTCTGTCCCTCTGGAGTGTCCCTCTGTCCCTCGGCTGTCCCTCTGTCCCTCTGCGGGCCCAGGGGGCTGCCAGCGAGTGCTGTGACAGTGACAGTGACAGTGCAATGACAGTGACAATGGCAATGGCAGTGCTGTGACAGTGACAGTGACAGTGATAGTGACAGTGACAGTGACAGTGACAATGGCAATGACAGTGCAGTGACAGTGACAGTGACAGTGATAGTGACAGTGACAGTGACAATGGCAATGGCAGTGCAGTGACAGTGACAGTGACAGTGCTGTGACAGTGACAGTGGCAATGGCAATGGCAGTGCAGTGACAATGACAGTGACAGTGACAGTGATAGTGACAGTGACAGTGACAATGGCAATGGCAGTGCAGGGACAATGACGGTGACAATAACAGTGGCAGTGACAGTGTAATGTCAGGGACAGTGACAGTGACAACGGCAATGACAGTGCAGTGACAATGACAGTGACAATGACAGTGACAATAGCAGTGGCAGTGACAGTGTAACGTCAGGGACAGTGAGAGTGACAATGGCAATGACAGTGACAATGGCAATGACAGTGCAGTGACAGTGACAGTGACAGTGCTGTGACAGTGACAGTGACAGTGACAGTGGCAGCTGGGCTGCCCACGGGGACACGGCCCCGCTGCCAGGGTAGGGCAGGAGCTGCACACGGGATGAAGGGAGAGGGAAATGCCAGGAAAGAGTTCCAGGTGTCTGGGAGGGGGTGGGTTAGAGGAAGGAGCCCCTCCCTGGGCAGAGGGTGCTCCTGTCTCCAGGAGATTTCCTGAGGAGAGGCCCAAGGCCCTCACCTTCTCCCTCCAGGGCCTCTCCCTCTTTCCCTGGAGGACATTCACTCCATGTTTTCATCAGGAAACAGTTCCACTGCCACTCCAGAGATCCCAAACTGCCATCAGCCTTGTTCAAACAAACAACAGTGACAATGACAGTGACAATAGCAGTGGCTGTGACAGTGTAACGTCAGGGACAGTAGCAATGACAATAACAGCGACAGTGACGTTGACAGTGACATTGACAACGGCGGTGGCAGTGACAGTGTCAGTGACAATGACATTGATAACGACAACGACAGTGACAACAACGTTGACAATGACAGGGACAATAACAATTACAGTGACAATGCTAGTGGCAATGACAACGAAATCAACACTGATAATGACACTGACAGCGACAGCGACATTGACACTGACAGTGACACTGACAGTGACAATCACATTGATAACGACAGTGACATTGACAACGGCGTTGGCAGTGACAGTGACAGTGACAATAACATTGATAATGACAGTGACATTGACAACGGCGTTGGCAGTGACAGTGACAGTGACAATGACAATGACCGGGCAATGATAACGGTACTGACAATAACAATGACAGTGACAGTGATACTGACAGTGACAATGATAATGACCTTGACAATGACAGTGACAATGACATTGATAACGACAACGACAGTGATGACAACGTTGACAGTGACAGGGATACTGACACTGACAATGACAACGTTGACAATGACAGTGACAATAACAATTACAGTGACAATGATAGTGACAATGACAACGAAATCAACATTGATAATGACACTGACAGTGACGGTGACACTGACAGTGACAATGGTAATGACAGTGACACTGACAGTGACAGTGACAATAACAATTACAGTGACAATGATAGTGACAATGACAACGAAATCAACATTGATAATGACACTGGCAGTGACAGTGACACTGACGGTGACAATGATAATGACAGTGACAATAACAATTACAGTGACAATGATAGTGACAATGACAACGAAATCAACATTGATAATGACACCGACAGTGACACTGATGGTGACAATGACAGTGACACTGACAGTGACACTGACAGTGACAATGACAGTGCAGTGACACTGACAGTGACACTGACAGTGACAACGACAATGACAGTGCAGTGACAGTGACAGTGCCACCCCTGTCCCCAGGTGACGTTTGACAACAGCGCCCACAGTGGGCGGGTGCGGATCCGCCTGGACACGCACGCGGCCATCCGGGAGTGCCACCACCCCTCGCTGCCCGGCAGAGGTGACAGCGGGTGACAATGGGTGACAATGGGCTGGGGGGGTGTCCCTGGGAGTGCCACCACCCCTCGCTGCCCAGCAGAGGTGACAGCGGGTGACAATGGGTGACAGTGGGCTGGGGGGCTGTCCCTGGGAGTGCCACCACCCTGCCACACCCAGCAGAGGTGACAGTGGGTGACAATGGGTGACAACGGGCTGGGGGGCTGTCCCTGGGAGTGCCACCACCCTGCCACACCCAGCAGAGGTGACAGCGGGTGACAATGGGTGACAACGGGCTGGGGGGCTGTCCCTGGGAGTGCCACCACCCTGCCACACCCAGCAGAGGTGACAGCGGGTGACAATGGGTGACAACGGGCTGGGGGGCTGTCCCTGGGAGTGCCACCACCCTGCCACACCCAGCAGAGGTGACAGCGGGTGACAATGGGTGACAACGGGCTGGGGGGCTGTCCCTGGGAGTGCCACCACCCTGCCACACCCAGCAGAGGTGACAGCGGGTGACAATGGGTGACAACGGGCTGGGGGGCTGTCCCTGGGAGTGCCACCACCCTGCCACACCCAGCAGAGGTGACAGCGGGTGACAATGGGTGACAACGGGCTGGGGGGCTGTCCCTGGGAGTGCCACCACCCTGCCACACCCAGCAGAGGTGACAGCGGGTGACAATGGGTGACAACGGGCTGGGGGGCTGTCCCTGGGAGTGCCACCACCCTGCCACACCCAGCAGAGGTGACAGCGGGTGACAATGGGTGACAACGGGCTGGGGGGCTGTCCCTGGGAGTGCCACCACCCTGCCACACCCAGCAGAGGTGACAGCGGGTGACAATGGGTGACAACGGGCTGGGGGGCTGTCCCTGGGAGTGCCACCACCCTGCCACACCCAGCAGAGGTGACAGCGGGTGACAATGGGTGACAACGGGCTGGGGGGCTGTCCCTGGGAGTGCCACCACCCTGCCACACCCAGCAGAGGTGACAGCGGGTGACAATGGGTGACAACGGGCTGGGGGGCTGTCCCTGGGAGTGCCACCACCCTGCCACACCCAGCAGAGGTGACAGCGGGTGACAATGGGTGACAACACAGTAATAGTGACACTGACAGTGACAATGATAATGACAGTGACACTGACAGTGACAGTGACAATAACAATTACAGTGACAATGATAGTGACAATGACAACGAAATCAACATTGATAATGACACCGACAGTGACACTAACGGTGACACTGACAGTGACAGTGACAGCGACACTGACAGTGACAACAACAATGACAGTGCAGTGACAGTGACAGTGCCACCCCTGTCCCCAGGTGACGTTTGACAACAGCGCCCACAGTGGGCGGGTGCGGATCCGCCTGGACACGCACGCGGCCATCCGGGAGTGCCACCACCCCTCGCTGCCCGGCAGAGGTGACAGTGGGTGACAGTGGGTGACAATGGGCTGGGGGGGTGTCCCTGGGCGTGCCACCACCCCTCACTGCCCAGCAGAGGTGACAGCGGGTGACAATGGGTGACAGTGGGCTGGGGGGCTGTCCCTGGGAGTGCCACCACCCTGCCACACCCAGCAGAGGTGACAGTGGGTGACAATGGGTGACAACGGGCTGGGGGGCTGTCCCTGGGAGTGCCACCACCCTGCCACACCCAGCAGAGGTGACAGCGGGTGACAATGGGTGACAACGGGCTGGGGGGCTGTCCCTGGGAGTGCCACCACCCTGCCACACCCAGCAGAGGTGACAGTGGGCACCTGTCCCTGGTGGGTGACAACAGGCTGGGGGATGCCACCTGTCCCCTGTCCCTTGGGAGTGTCCCCTGTCCCTGATGTGCCCCTGTCCCCGCGGTGTCCCCTGTCCCTGAGGGGACACGAGATCCCTGGGTGTCCCCTGTCCCTGCGGTGTCCCCTGTCCCCATGGTGTCCCCTGTCCCCAAGGTGTCCCCTGTCCCCACAGTGCCCCCTTCCCTGCGGTGTCCCCGTCCCCACGGTGTCCCCTGTCCCCAAGGTGTCCCCTGTCCCTGAGGGGACACAAGATCCCTGCAGTGTCCCCATCCCCTTGGTGTCCCCATCCCCTTGGTGTCCCCGTCCCCGCGCTGCCCCCCGGGGTCCCCGGAGGTGGCGGTGACGGCGGGTGTCCCCGCAGGTGACAACTGGCTGCGGCTGTCCTTCGACGTGCTGGTGACAGCGGTGTGTGCGCTGTCCCTGGTGCTCTGCGCCCGCTCCATCGCCCGCGGGCTGCTCCTGCAGAGGGTACGGGGGCTCTGGGGGGATTTGGGGGGAATTTGGAGGGCTTTGGGGGGATCTGGGGGGGCTTTGGGGGAATTTGGGGTTTGGGGGAATTCGGGGGGATTTAGGGGATTCATGGGGTTTAGGGGCATGGGACTGATGGGATTTGGGGGAAATTATGGGATTTGTGTGGTTTAGGGGATGGGATTGATGGGGTGTGGGGGATGGGATTGGTGGGATTTGGGGGGTTTATGGGATTTGTGGGGTTTGGGGGATGGGACTGATGGGATTTGGGGGGAATTATGGGATTTGGGGGGGATTTATGGGATTTGGGGGAATTACAGTATTTCTGGGGTTTGGGGGATGGGATGGGATTGGGTTGGTTATGGATGGTGGGAGGTGGTGCCACCCCAGCGAGGTGACAATCCTGGTGTCCCCGTGTCCCCGTGGAGTTCAGCCAGTTCCTGCGAGGTGACAGGGACAGTGACAGTGACAGTGACAACAGCAGTGACAACGTCCCCACAGCAGTTCAGCCGGTTCCTGTGAGATGACAGTGACAGTGACAGTGACAATGTTCCCATAGTTCAGCCGGTTCCTGCGCTGTCACCACAGCGTGGCTGTGTCCCTGTGAGGTGACAGTGACAGTGACAATGACAGTGTCCCCACAGGACTTCAGCCGGTTCCTGAGCCATCACCGTGATGTCACCGTGTCCCTGTGAGGTGACAGTGACAATGACAATGTCCCCCCAGGAGTTCAGCCGGTTCCTGCCAGGTGACAATGACAGTGACAGTGACAGTGACAATGGCAGTGGCAGTGGATGTCACCGTGTCCCTGTGAGGTGACAGTGACATGACAATGACAATGACAATGACAATGTAGCCCCAGGAGTTCAGCCAGTTCCTGCCAGGTGACAATGACAGTGACAATGACAGTGACAGTGACAGTGACAATGGCAGTGGCAGTGACAGTGACAGTGATAGTGACAGTGACAATGACAATGTCCCCCAGGAGTTCAGCCGGTTCCTGCGCCGGCGCCGCGGTGTCACCGTGTCCCTGTGAGGTGACAGTGACAGTCACAACGACAATGACAATGTTCCCCAGGAGTTCAGCCGGTTCCTGCACCGGCGCCGCGGTGTCACCGTGTCCCTGTCGGACCGGCTGGAGTTCCTCAATGGCTGGTACCTGCTGCTCGTCACCAGCGACGTCCTCACCGTGCTGGGCACCGTGCTCAAGATTGGCATCGAGGCCAAGGTCACCCCTGAGGGACACTGCCACCCCCTGAGGGACACTGCCACCACCCGGGGACACTGCCACCCTGGGGACACTGCCAGGCTGGGGACACTGCCACCTTGGGGACATTGCTATTCTGGGGACACTGCCACCCTGGGGACACTGGCACCCCCTGAGGGACACTGCCACCTTGGGGACATTGCTATTCTGGGGACACTGCCACCCTGGGGACACTGCCAGGCTGGGGACACTGCCACCTTGGGGACATTGCTATTCTGGGGACACTGCCACCCTGGGGACACTGGCACCCCCTGAGGGACACTGCCACCTTGGGGACATTGCTATTCTGGGGACACTGCCACCTTGGGGACATTGTCACCCCCTGGGGAACCTGCCAGGCTGGGGACACTGACACCTTGGGGACATTGCTATGGGAACCTGCCAGGCTGGGGACACTGACACCTTGGGGACATTGCTATTCTGGGGACACTGCCACCCTGGGGACAATGGGGACCTTGCCACCCCCTAGGGGGACACTGCCACCCGGGGGACATTGTCACCCCCCCGGGGGGACACTGCCACCCTGGGGACATAGTCACCCTCCCCGGGGGGATACTGCCACCCTGGGGACAATGGGAGGGCACATTGTCACCTTCCCCAGGGTGACAGTGGCCTGGGGACGTGGCAGTGGCACTGTCCCCGTGTCCCCACAGAACTTCTCAGGGTACGACGTGTGCAGCATCCTGCTGGGGACATCGACGCTGCTCGTGTGGGTCGGGGTCATCCGGTACCTGACCTTCTTCCGGAAGTACAACGTGAGTGACACCTGTGTCACCTGGGGACAGGGGATGTCACCTGGGGGACAGGGACAGGGACTCGTGTGGGTCGGGGTCATCCGGTACCTGACCTTCTTCCGGAAGTACAACGTGAGTGACACCTGTGTAGCCTGGGGACAGGGGATGTCACCTGGGGGACAGGGACAGGGACATCACGGGGTCGGGGTCATCCGGTACCTGACCTTCTTCCGGAAGTACAACGTGAGTGACACCTGTGTAGCCTGGGGACAGGGGATGTCACCACACAGGGTTACAGGGGACAGTCACGGGGTCACAGTCATTCGGTACCTGACCTTCTTCCAGAAGTACAATGTGAGTGACACCTGTGTCACCTGTGTCACCTGGGGACGGGGACACGGCCAGGGTTAAATCCCATTTTTCCTGCCCCAGATCCTCCTTGTCACGTTTGGGTTGGGGACAATTCCTGTTTTTCCCGCCCCACACACGGAAAACTCCCATTTTTCCCATTTTCTTCGTTTTTCCCAATTTCCCTGTTTTTCACCCCAGATCACGATCGTGACACTGCGCGTGGTGTTCCCGACGTGATGCTCTCCTCACACGTGGATAATCCCATTTTTCCATTCCCAATCCCCATTTTCCCACCCCAAACCCCCATTTTCCCCACCCCACTTGTGGATAATTCCCATTTTTCCCAATTTTTCCGTTTTTTGCCCCAAATCCCGATCGTGACACTGCGTGTGGTGCTCCTGACGTGATGCTCTCCCCACACGTGGATAATCCCCTTTTCCCACCCCAAATCCCCCTTTTCCCACCCCAAACCCCGTTTTTCCCGCCCCACACGCGGCTAACTCCCGTTTTTCCCGATTTCCCCGTTTTTCGCCCCAGATCCTGATCGTGACGCTGCGCGTGGCGCTGCCCAACGTGATGCGCTTCTGCTGCTGCGTGGCCGTGATTTATCTGGGGTATTGCTTCTGCGGCTGGATCGTGCTGGGCCCGCACCACGTCAAGGTGGGTCTGGGGTGGCCCCAAATCCCAGTTTGGTGTCGGGAGATTCCCAAATTTCGGGTTTGGGGTTGGGAGATTCCCAAATTTGGGGTTTGGGGTCGGAGTGTTCTCAAATTCCAGTTTTGGGGTTGGGTTCCTTCCCAAATCTCTGTGCTGGGCTCACACCACATCACGGTCGGTCTGGGGTGGCCCCAAATCCCAATTTGGGGTCAGGGGATTCCCAAATTTCGGGTTTGGGGTCGGGAGATTCCCAAATTTGGGGCTGGAGTTGGGGGGATTCCCAAATTTCAGTTTTGGGGTTGTGATGTTCTCCAGTCCTGGTTTTGGGGTTGGGTTCCTTCCCAAATCCATGGGTGAAATGCAGGTGACACACAGGTTACAGGTGCCACAGGTGACACAAGTGTGACAGGTGACACAGGTGACACAGGGTTACAGGGGACACACAGGTGACACAGGTGTGTGTCCCCAGTTCCGGTCCCTGTCCATGGTGTCCAAGTGTCTCTTCTCGCTGGTCAATGGCAATGACAGGGGTGACATGGTGATGACAGGGGTTACAGGTGTGACAGGTGACACAGGTGGGTGTCCCCAGTTCCGGTCGCTGTCCATGGTGTCCAAGTGTCTCTTCTCGCTGGTCAATGGCAATGACAGGGGTGACATGGTGATGACAGGGGTTACAGGTGTGACAGGTGACACAGGTGTGTGTCCCCAGTTCCGCTCGCTGTCCATGGTGTCCGAGTGTCTCTTCTCGCTGGTCAATGGCAATGACAGGGGTGACATGGTGATGACAGGGGTTACAGGTGTGACAGGTTACAGGTGTGACAGGTGACACAGGTGTGTGTCCCCAGTTCCGCTCGCTGTCCATGGTGTCCGAGTGTCTCTTCTCGCTGGTCAATGGCGATGACAGGGGTGACACAGGGTGTTCGCCACCTTCGCGGCGCTGCGGCCCAGCGGGGCGCTGGTGTGGCTCTTCAGCCAGGTGTACCTGTACTCCTTCAGCGCGCTCTTCATCTACATGGTGCTCAGCCTCTTCATCGCCCTCATCACCGGCTCCTACGACACCAT